>NC_064921.1:185741026-186044056 GCF_023897955.1 Schistocerca gregaria
TTTCTGAAGTTTTTTGGAAGTAGCTAAGTGCTTTCACTTAGCTGAGCAAACCAGAGAAATTTTGCAAACCGTCGAAGGAAAAATCTCCTTTTTCACGTATTTAAATCTTTATGACGCCATGTCTCCTAACTATGTATAGCACCATGATATAATTCGGCAGGCACATTTAGTGGTATATGTGGATACTGTCTGTAATATGTGTCGCGAATACAGGTAGTATTAGGGAAGTAGCAAATTAAGGCGTCATGCTTGAAGCCGAAATTTTAAAGAATGAAAATGAAAACGTACATCTACATCTACATGACTACTCTGCAATTCACATTTAAGTGCTTGGTAGAGGGTTCATCGAACCACAATCATACTATCTCTCTACCATTCCACTCCCGAACAGCGCGCGGGAAAAACGAACACCTAAACCTTTCTGTTCGAGCTCTGATTTCTCTTATTTTATTTTGATGATCATTCCTACCTATGTAGGTGGGGCTCAACAAAATGTAATAATAAGCTGTAACCTTATTTTCGGAGATGCCTCGGTGGCAAATTTTAGAAATGGTCTGAAATTAAGTGTAGAGTTAGTTTGATTTCACTACGCGCTCTCAGTCTCAAATACTGGGTGCCGCGGTGCATAAACTGAGTTTCTAACCTCAATACTTATTTGTTGTGTTAAATCCTTAACACAAGATTATACCTCGTAATGATTAGATTAAGAATACATTTGTAAATTCGATCGATAATTATTGTGAAATACTGAAATTCAAACGTTCTTGCCCCTAGCGACTGGGGTTGGGGGACTCGGTAGCCGTTTCAGCCATTCAGTAACATAAATATATATAATCACATTTTGTTGAATAACAGCTTCTCTTCCAACACTGATCTACTTCAGTCACCTTGTAGCTTTTCTGCTTCTTCCGTCTCCTTGTAGCTTTGTGCCTTCATCAACTGTTGTTTGTCTTGCAGTTTTGAACACTTACTTGTTTTATATATTGTTCAGTTATACGTAGTAGTAAATATGCTGTCAATTCTGTCTGCATCTACAGCTGTACTTCGCAAACCATAGTACGGTGTGTCGCGGAGGATGCAGTGTGCACCAGTATTACTTTCCACCATTGTCAGTTCATTCGATTCGTGTATGGCTCACGCTAAGAAACTCTGTTGATAGTTTAATGTCGTAGTCATTACTAGATATGTGTTTTGTAGAAAAGAATCTCTCTCCTATTTTGGAACGAAGGTCTTGGAGTTTTGTAAGTAAATATCCGTGATAAGAGAACGTCCCTGTAACAGCACGAACTGTGGTCTCTCAATATTGACATAATCAAAGAGTATTCAATAATTCATATTTATTTCTGACAAAAATTGTTTGAAACAGAGTATTATCAGCTACCTCGTACTTAAATCAATTATACTTACTGAGGACTCTTTCAAAAAATCTGAGTCTGCTATCCATCTTTTCCACCTCACCTTAAAGTACTCCAAGCAAGTTGTGCATAAATACTTGAAGCCTGCAACTGACTGCAATGACTCAGCGCCGATCATGCAGTCAAACAATGCTAAATTGTTTCGTATGTCTATAAGCCTTACACCAATTTGCTCTGATTGGTTCATGGTGTGGGTTCCTGTAGTCATGTCCTAGTTCATGAACCACGGGCAACATATGAGTGGCCAAGTAAGTGGTCTCAACAGTCGGGATACCATTTACTTTGGAATAAGGCTGGGCATTTCGGACATTTTCTGAGTTGTGGTCACCTTTGTGCTCATACGGCAAAGTCTACCAAATCCACTGGTTAGTCCCTCAGTCGTTAGGGGTAAGACCCAAAGGGACTCGGGGCAAGTAAGGCTAGCAACCTGTTTCCCTGATACTTTAAATATGATGCTGGCAACAATCAGAGCAAAATGCCTCGGACCTTTGGAGGTGACGGAGTTCCACCTCTAACTGACAAACCAGGGACTCTTAAGATACGACTTGGCAAACAAATGGTAATGAGATGGGGAGCTATTAATATCAGTGGGGGCTACTCTGGGAAGAAGGTAGAGCTGACAGAGGCTGCAAGTAAGATGGGGCTGGACGTTTTAGCTGTTAGTCACATTCGGGTAAGGGGTGAGAAAGAAGAGGAAGTGAGAGAATACAAAGTCTACCTGTCAGGAGTCAAAGCAGGAATAGCACAATGGGGTGTAGGGATTTACATCAGGAAATAAATGGAACCCAGAGTAGTTGCAATAAAGTATGTAAACGAACGACTGATGTGGATTGATTTGACAGTGTCTAGTAAGAAAATTAGGATTGTGTCAGTATATTCGCATTGTGAAGGGACAGATCAAGATAAGATGGATAGTTTTTATGAGGCACTCAGTGATGTAGTTGTTAGAGTAAAGGACAAGGACAGTGTTCTGCTCATGAGTGATTTTAATGCCAGGATTGGAAATCGAAGAGAAGGGTATGAAAAGGTTATGGGTAAATTTGGAGAGGATATGCAGGCCAACAGGAACGGGAAACAACTCTTGGATTTCTGTGCCAGTATGGGCTTAGTAATCACAAACTAATTTTTTAAACATAAGAACATTCACCGGTATACTTGGGAAGGCAGGGGAACCAGATCTGTCATTGACTATATAATAACAGATCAGGAATTCAGGGAGGCTGTAAGGGACACACGTGTATTCAGGAGATTCTTTGATGACACTGATCATTATTTAATCTGCAATGAAATTGCGATTGTGAGGCTTAACGTGCAGGAGGTCAGGTCCATATGTAGGACGCTAAGAGTGGAGAAACTTTAGGATAAGGAAATCAGGCACAAGTGCATAACAGCGACCTCAGAAAGGTACCAGTTAGTTGAATGTAGTCAATTACAGTCATTGGAAAAGGAATGGACAAGGTACATGGACACAGTACCAGAGGTGGATAAAGAATGTCTTGGAACAGTAGTGTGTAAAAGTAGGATGAAGCAAACAGCTTGGTGAATGACACAGTCAAGGCAGCCTGTAAAAGGAAAAAGAAGGCCTATCAAAAATGGCTACATACTAGAACTCAGGTAGACAGAGAAAGTTATGTTGAAGAAAGAAACAAAGCCAAACAGATAATTGCAGCATCGAAGAAGAAATCTTGGCAAGACTTTGGAAACAGGTTGGAGACTATGGGTCAATCTGGGAAACCATTCTGCAGTGTAATTAGCACTCTTCGAAAAGGAGGTAAGAAGGAAATGACAAGTATTTTGGATAGGTCAGAAAAACTGCTGGTGAATCCTGTGGATGCCTTGGGCAGATGGAGGGAGTATTTTGAACAATTGCTCAACGTAGGTGAAAATGCGATCAGTAATTTCGAGGTAGAATGGGATAGGAATGATGATGGAATTAGGATCACATTTGAGGAAGTGGAGAAAATGGTCAATAGACTGCAGTGCAATATAGCAGCTGGGGTGGATGAAATTAAATCAGAACTCATCAAATACAGTGAAGCATCAGGTCTTAAATGGCTACACAGGATAATTGAAATGGCCTGGGAGTCGGGACAGATTCCACCAGACTGGACAAAAGCAGTAATCACACTAATCTTTAAACATGGAAACAGAAAAGATTGTAACAACTGCAGAGTCATTTCTTTACTTAGCGTTGTGGGTAAAATCTTCTCAGGTATTGTTGAAAGGAAAGTGCGAGTATTAGTTGAAGACCGAATAGATGAAAATCAGTGTGGTTTTAGGCCTCTTAGAGGTTGTCAGGACCAGATCTTTAGCTTACGGCAAATAATGAAGAAGTGTTGTGAGTGGAACAGGGAATTGTATCTATGATTTATAGATCTAGAAAAGGCATATGAGCGGGTACCTAGGAGGATGTTATTGTCTGTTCTACGAGATTATGGAATAGAAGGCAAACTTTTGCAAGCAATTAAAGGTCTTTACATGGATAGTCAGGCAGCAGTTAGAGTTGACGGTAAATTGAATTCATGGTTCAGGGTAGTTTCAGGGGTAAGACAAGGCTGCAACCTGTCTCCACTGTTGTTCATATTATTTATGGATCATATGTTGAAAACAATAGACTGGCTGGGTGAGATTAAGATACGTGAACACAAAATAGGCAGTCTTGCAAATGCGGATGACTTAGTTGTGATGGCAGATTCGATTGAAAGTTTGCAAAGTAATATTTCAGAGCTAGATCAGAAATGTAAGGACTATGGTATGAAGATTAGCATCTCCAAAACGAATGTAATATCAGTGGGAAAGAAATATAAACAGATTGAGTGCCAAATAGGAGGAATAAAGTTAGAAAAGGTGGACGGTTTCAAGTACTTAGGATGCATATTCGCACAGGATGGCAACATAGTGAAAGACCTGGAAGCAAGGTGTAGCAAAGCCAATTAAGTGAGCGCTCAGCTACGATCTACTCTCTTCTGCAAGATGGAAGTCAGTCCCAAGACTAAGTTATCTGTGCACCGTTCAATCTTTCGACCAACTTTGTTGTATAGGAGCGAAAGCAGGGTGGATTCAGGTTACCTTATCAACAAGGTTGAGGTTACGGATATGAAACTAGCTAGGATGATTGCAGGTACTAGTAGACGGGAACAATGGCAGGAGGATGTCCACAATGAGAAAATCAAAGAAAAACTGGGAATGAACTCTATAGATGTAGCAGTCAGGGCGAACAGGCTTAGATGATGGGGTCATGTTACACGCATGGGAGAAGCAAGGTTACCCAAGAGACGCATGGGTTCAGAAGTAGAGGGTAGGAGGAGTCGGGGCAGACCAAGGAGAAGGTACCTGGATTCGGTTAAGAATGATTTTGAAGTAATAGGTTCAACATCAGAAGAGGCATAAATGTTAGCACTGAATAGGGGATCATGGAGGAATTTTATAATGGGGGCTATGCTCCAGACTGAACGCTGAAAGGCATAATCAGTCTTAAATGATGATGATGATGATGATGATGAAAGGGTATAAGATAAGTATGCAGCTTTTTACCCGTACTGGTCAATGTGTACTTCGAAGAAAATGACAGAAATGAAAGATTGGTTAATGAGTGGGATCAAAATTGAGAATGAAAGAAGATCAGTGAAAAAATTTATTAATGACATTACTGCCCTCAGGGTAAGGGAGAAAGTGGTACAAGGCGTACAGAACGAAATGAAAAGTCAACTGCATATTAAATATGGGCTTAGTGTAAACGCTATTAAAGATGAAAGTGATGAAGAGCGGCAGAAATGAAGTTGGTGATAAAATGAGCATGAAAATTGGGGACCTCGAAGAGGACGGAGTTAAGGAATTCTGCTAACTTGGAAACAATCTATGATGGACGAAGCAATAATGACATATGAAGCAAACTAGCACAGGCAAAGGTGGAATTCCTGGCTGGAATAACTGTGCTAGTATCACAGTTGTCCTTCACTTAAGGAAAAAATTTCTGATAAAGTACGTCTAGGGCACAGCGTCGTATGTAAGTGAATCATGGACTGTGGGGAAGAGCAGAACAAGAGAATCGATGTAGTGCTGTAGAAGGAGGTTGAAAATTAGGTGGACTGATAACATAAGAGAATGGAAGAGTATAGAAACGTGCGGTAAACGCTGACGGGAAGAAGGGACAGGATGGTAGGACATGTGTTGAGACGTCAGAGAATAATTTGAATGGTACTAGACGGGGCTGTAGAGAGTAAAGCCTGGAGGGGAAGACGGATATTGGAATATCCGACACTTCATTGAGAGCTTACGGTGCAGGTGCTACTGTGAGACACACAAGTTGGCACAGGACTGGAAGACGTGGCGGGCCGGATCAGACTAGTCAGAGCAGTCATATGACTCATAACAAGTACAAAACAAATAACATAACACTGAAATTATTTACAACAATAGTGGAAATTCCTGGATGGAGCAGTATGTAAAATAAGGGAAATGCAGCCGCTCACCTATATCTGATCGCTGCGTGGAGTACAGTAAACGTAACAGAAAATAGAATTCATAACTATCTTTCGTTTTCCATTACACGGTTGTATGTGTGTGAGTGTGTGTGTGTGTGTGTGTGTGTGTGCTACAAAACGAGCAAGTGCTTGAAAGCTAGTGTGAATGCTGTTTTGTGTTACGTGTTATAAACCTATCGATCCGCTATAAGTGAGTGGCTGCCTTTCGCTTATTGTCCATCTTTACTTGGCACGTCTCGAAAGCCACACTAACATCCGCCCAGAAAGGTTATTCGTGTATGAGCCTACATTTGGGAATTTCGCGCTACAACCGGTAACTCAAGGACCACGACCGCGTCTGAAATGCACTCATCACCATGCAAAACACACCACTTACACAGGAGGACGCGGCCGCCCAGTACTTTTCGACAAGTTGGAGACGGAATGGGGCTCAGCTAATGGCAGACGCGGCCCGCTTTGCCGATGTCCGCTGTGAGAGCTCGCTGTCCGTCGTACAACAGGCAGGCCAGCTTAAGAGCTTAGAGGATCAACCAGGGCGTGCGCACTCCAGTGGCATGCCACTTGCTAATGGCATCCAGCCACTGTGTCGTCATATGACAAGCCTCCCAGCCTCCAGACGGCCGTGAGCAGCAGTAACGAAAAGGAAGCTTCGTGACGTACTGAGTGCAACTCAATTCTCTTTGCAGATTCTGAGCACCGATTCCTTAAACCAAAAGAAGAAACCAAAAAAATCTAGCAACACGGGCTCTTAAACGCCTACATAAAGAGCTATGAGCACTTGTTGTTCTACTGCAATCTCTCCGCGTTCCACATCTTGGAAAGAGGCATTATGGACCATAACAACGAAGAAAGTCCAAGACGACAAAATGCATACTTTAAGAACTATGAACAATTGCTCATTTTTGCTGTTGTGGACTACATCTCTTCTGTCGAAGAAGTGCCTATAGCTCTTAAGGAATGCCTCATAGAGTCCACGATTACTGCCTATTTTCTTCTTGTATTGGTTCATTCTACGTCCTCCTAAACTATGGCAAGCAGTCAGTTGCAGTAGAAGATATGTATTTTACAATATCGAACTGAAGAAGTGCTCATAGCTCTAAAGGTATGCCTTTTCCGTCTTGGTGTAAGGAACTCATCCTCAAATTGCGAATACATTTCCTGTATCTCTCTTCGGACTGCCCTCAAAGTCTGAAAAGGGATACAGGAAACGTATTCGCAACAGCGAATACAGACAACTAACAGCTGTATTTTGGAATGATGGCAATGGAAATTTGTGCCCAGACGTGAAACCCGGATATCCAACTTTCTTTATTTGAGCGGTCACATTAGGCGCATCGGATATCCGTGCACGAATCACAGCCAGATGCAAACTTCCGTGCCTCGTCGTCGCCCACGTGTTACAACCTGCACTCGTTCATTACGTACACTGTGTGATCAAAAGCATCCGGACACCACTAAAACATACGTTTTTCATATTAGGAGCACTCACTGCCATCTACTGCCAGGTACTCCATATCAAGGACCTCAGTACTCATTAAACATCGTGAGAGAGCAGAATGTGGCGCTCCGCGGAACTCACCGACTTAGAATGTGGTCAGCTGATACGGTGTCACTTGTATCACACGTCTGTACGCGAGAGCTCCACAAGCCTAAGCATCCCTAGGTCAACGGTTTCCGGTGAGAATGGACACGAACAGCACACAAAGCGTCGAGGCCGACGTCATCTGTGGAATGGCGAGACCGCCGACAGTTGAAGAGAGTCGTATTGTGTAATAAGCAGACATCTGTCCAGGCTATTACAAAGAAATTCCAAACTGCGTCAGTAACCACTGCAAGTACTATGACATACCGGCGGAAGGTGAGAACACTTGGATTTCATGGTTGAGCGGCTCCTCATAAGCCACACATCAGGCCGGTAATAGCCAAACGACGTCTCGCTTTGTGTAAGGAGCGTAAACATTGGACGATTGAACAGTGCAAAAACGTTGTGTGGAGTGACGAATCACGGTACACAATGTGGCTATCTGATGGCAGCGTGTGGGTATGGCGAATGCCCGGTAAACGTCATCTGCCAGCCTGTGTAGTGCCGACAGTAAAATATCGGAGGCGGTGGTGTTACGGTGTCGTTGTGTTTTGCATGGAGGGGCTTGCAACCCTTGGTTTTTTGCGTGGCACTATCACAGCACAAGACTACATTGATATTTTAACACCTTCTTACTTACCACTGTTGAAAAGCAATTCGGGGATAGCGATTTATCTTTCAACACGATCGAGCACCTGTTCATAATGCACGGTCTGTGGGGGAGTGGTCACATGACAATAACGTCCCTGTAATGGACTGGCATGCAAAGAGTCCTGATCTGAATCCTACAGATACCTCTCCTCAGTGCAGCACCTGAATGAACGTATGCCTGCGAGAGTGGAAGCTGTCATCAATGCCAAGGTTGAGCCAACAACATATTGAATTCCAGCATTAGCGATGGAGGGTGCCACGAACTTGTAAGTCATGTTAGTCAGGTGTCCCGATGCTTTTGATCACATCGTGTATAGTCCTGTACAGGAAGGACGTTTATTGATAGTTGAGGGCTGGTGTTGTAAAATAAATACGAAATACACAGGCACTGTTAATGAGTGTTCGTCTGAAAACAGAATTTAGTTAGAGCCTGTGTATTCCGAACGTTTTCTTATGGTGTATGACGAAAGATATTTCTGGTATCACTATCTCTTCCACCCTCCATGTTGTTGTTAAGGTATTAACAACAGCCTCTTGGAGGGCAAAAGATCACTAAGTAACGCTTCATTACAGATGAACAAACTAACAATAATTTTAGCAGTTAACAAAGGGTCGAACGAATAATGACAATGACCAAAATTTATTTAAAACAGTTAAAAAGTCCCAAGGGGAGCAATCATGCTAACGTAGCTTTGCACTCACAATGATCTTATTATCCGGTTGTTTTTCCCCACTTTCTTCATGTGACGCAGAAAAACATCTGAGGCTATTCACAGACGATGCTGTTGTACTGCATTTAGAAACGTTGTAATATCAGATTGGAGCAGTGAAATGATATTTTGCACAGAGACGGTTAGTTAACCATTGATATAATTGTAAGTATTTCACACGAATGGACGGAAGGAATCATTAATTTTCTGTAGCATTATAGGCTATAAATGACTGGGAACAGTAACAACGGTAATACATCTTGAAGTATCCGGTCCCGGTGACCGAAAGCGGAATGGGCACATAATATTAGTTTCAAGAAAAGGAGATGCCGGATTGAGATTCATTCTACGAATCCTACATAAACGTAATTGACCCACAAAACGAGCTGCTCACCGAACACTCGTTCTGCCGAACCATGCTCTGTCTGTGGTGTTTACCCGTCAAAAAGAGTCCAAGAGATAGAGATCACCGAAAGAAGATAGGTACATTTCTTTACAGGTTTGCTTAATCTTCCTATTGTGAATGGGTCCAACTGACCCAGTTCGTTTACTAAAATTAACAAAAATCGACGAATAATATCAATGTTGTGACAGAACCGTTTGTAACCCTCAAGTACGGAATAATTTATGTTATCGTTAATTCTCGTTTCACTCAGTGAAATAGTTATTTAGATAAATAGCTTTGACGCACGCCGGATATTCATTTGAATTCTTCTAACAAATTGTTTGTAATACACGCGATTGTTGTCGTATGGTCAGAGGTGTTTCACATTGTTGTAAGAATTGCACCTCAGTCTGATTTAGTGTGCCAACATGACTAGTCGTTTTCTAAGCGATGAATAATTAGAAAGGCTTCTGAATGAGTCATATGACGAAGCAGTAGATGATTCTGTTGATAGTTCAAGTGATGTTGATAATGTATGAGCTGAAAATGAGGAGAATTATGTCATTGAATCAGATGAAGGCACAGCTACGTTGTGTAACGAAACTAATGTATTTGGAAATATTTATAAGTCGCGTAATGGTACAGAGTGGCCTACAAATCCTCCAGCTGCATCAAAGGCGAGGTGGGCATAATGCATATAATATATGTAACTGAATTTTACGAGTTTATCATTGTTATTATAGGTCGGCGTCGTAAGTAAGTGTCTAACACAGTAGGTTATCACCACTGTGATCTTGCATTCCAAACTCGGTTTGGCCAAAGCAGATTTTTGTGTTAGGGAAGGCTACGTCGATCATTGTCTAGAAAGATGAAAACCTTCATCTCCATACTATCTTGGGCTTTGCATGCAAGATCTCTTTACTTTTTATCTAATGCCAGATTTACTTTTCTTGTGTTTTTTGCAGTTTATGTTATTGGTTTGTGGTTAATTCTCAACTTTTTTTTAATTTTCCATTATTTATGGCTGGAAACATTCCTTGTCCTGCTCCAGGACCTACACGGTTGGGTTTGCCAGCGAATTAACCATACGAAAGTATCCGCATTTTCACTGTTTATAACTGAAGAAATGTTGGCATTGATTTTGAATGAAACCAACAGAAAAATGACCCGAGTATCACAAGCCAAAGATGCGACATTCACGTCTATTACAAATCAGGAACTGAAGGCTTATTTGGGACTTCTCATATCGTCTGGTGTGTGCAGATCTGCTGGAGAATCTCTTGAAGAGCTATGGGACAACATGAATGGTGCAATTCTGTCACTTCAGCATTACCATACAATTAGCAGATTTCTCAGACTTGACAACAAAGAAGATCGGCCAGCTAGGCGACACCAAGATAAACTGGCTGCTATCAGGACTGTCTTTGAAATGTTTATGAAAAAATTACTTAAAATTCTTGAAATGTTTGTCCCTTACTAAAATGTCACAGTGGACGAGCAATTGACTTCCGTCAGTACATGCCTTCAAAACCAAGAGGAAAATATGGAATAAAATTAGGGTTTGTTATCTGATGTGAAATAAGCACGAAAATATTCCATGAGAAACAAATCAAGGCAGAAATGTCGTATTGAAACTTGTGGAAAGTATTGACAAAACTGGGCGAAACATTACCACCAGTAATTTCTTTACGGATTACACCCTCACCAAAGAACTTCTAAAGAAAAAATCGAACATTAGTTGGGACTCTCAGAAAGAACAAAGCTGAGATTCCGAAGGAAATGTTGTCAAACATTAGCAGACCAATGCTTTCAACCACCTTTGGATTTCAGAGGGATGTAACGCTGGTTTCGTATGTGCCAAGAATGAGTTCAGGAGCAAAATAATAGAAGAGGGGCTGGGTTCGAAGAGTGTGGACCGAAGAAAGATCGAAAGAGTAACAAAAAGTATGACAGTTGTCAATCATTCCTCTGCCAAGAGCATGCAAATATTTACTACAATAACTGCATACGCTAATAAAATAGCCATAGAAGTTGAGTTACATATAGTTCCTCAAAATAAAATATCGTAATTAAATTTAACTTTTAAGATAGTTATTGTGTATACTACAAGTTAAAATTGTAGCTATAACATGCACTTATGTGCAAAACCCTGATACAAACATTATTTTGAGGTAACATGTATGAAAATTTGTTTCTAAAACTAAAATTTTATTAAACTTTTTTGTATTAAATATGTTCAACAAATGTTGAAAAGTTCAAACTTCTGTTTTTCTACATAAAAACTAAGTACAATATATATTTTGGAGAATCATCTAAGATTATGTAACACACTATAGGTGTTTCTGTTTGAAACACAATAGATAGATTAATAAGCGCTAGATCCTTACTTGATTATAAAAAAGATGGGACTCCGCTTCATTTCGCAGCTTCCTACATCACTACCATCTCTGGTTTCAACTCTTGAGGAAGAATGGGCTGCCATTCCTCCATAGACCTTCAAACATCTGACTGAAAGTGTTCCCAGTAGAGTTCAAGCCGTCGCAAAGGTGAAGGAAGGACGTGATGGAAGGACACACTCCATATTAATGTCCACGTTCGGAGACTTCTGATTAGACAGCGTTTATTCTTGTGCTGTATTCCATTTTACGTATCTTAGTGTTCCCACGCCTGGCCTGAAGTGCCGTGGGGTCTCTGGACTTTAGTGCTTTTACGCCTCTTCTTAAATTGTCTTACACTGCCAATTTGACACACCGAGACAGTGAGTAGTAACTCTGACTCAAACATTGCATAACACGAACTTCATTATCGTGGACTTCCTCATATCAAGTAACGGTAACGCATAACTCGTTACAAGCATCCATATTCCACTGGCTACTGGAGAAAATGTTTAAAAATAACTGTAAATAAGTCAAAATAATAGGAAGAATGATGTTTAACGACTCGACAACGAAGAAGTCATTAGATATGTACTTCAACCTTTACAGGAACAAGGATGATTTGGAAATAATCCTTATGTAAGTTGCAGGCTTTTGTGGCCGTTGTCACTGAAGTTAAAATCTTCTGGGGTATTAGACCACGTCATGTTTCTTCTAAAATGATCGACCTTTCAACCCCTCTGCTGAGATCTTCCTCAGGATCTTCTGGTGTTCACTAAAGTGTTCTAGCAATAGTGGACACCAGAAGATCCCAGCAGAGGAGTCGAAACGTTGATCATTTTAGAAGAAACATGACGCGGCCTAATAAGCCAGAAGGTATCAACTTCAAATAGGCCTAGTGTTCTCAACTAAATAATCCTGATTAACATTTTAATTCATAGAAACTACGTCAAGTCAAATATTAATGATATCTTTGGGATTTGAACTCCGTTCATTCGGACTGTGATGCCAGAGACTGTGCCCTCTCCCTCGGTGGGACCAGTCTAATGGTCTGCTCATGCTGCTTCTACTGCTGCTGCTTAGTGGCTTCGCTCACTGACTGCTCATCTGGAGTAATTACTGTCAGAAGTGGTATACTCAATATTAACTGAATAATACAATGCCACGTAATTGGGAGTATGCCAGGTGCGGAAAGATTAATGGTGCTGGAGCATAGCCCAGGCTGAATGGGGCACCTCCTACGGGAGATGGGTGCACGATTTTCTGCTCCGGACAAGTAGTAACGGCTACAGTTTCCGAACTGACAAATTGGTACATTTTTCTCCAACTGTTGTATTTTGTGTAGGAAACTTAAAGAGTGTTCAAATGAAAAGGTACGAAACGTCGTAACGGCCAAACCGGTTGAGATTTGCAAATGGCGCTTTGGGATAACGCAGTGCTACATGTAGGTAATGGAAGCATGCTTCGTCACCTGCTCCAAAAATTCGAAGCTGTGCCCTCAATAGGCAAGACGAGGCTCAACGCCTTATTCGTCGTCCGTGGTCCGATACTCATAAAATTCCCCGAGCATGGAAAAACCATTGTCAGTGATGTGTACTGTGAGATACTCCTTAACCTACACAAGTCCATCAAGAGCAGAAGGCCAGGGTGCTCGCGGAGGGAGTGCCCTTTACGATAACGCACGTCCAGACTTCTCCACGGTCACAGAAAGTGTAACGGCCAACTTCAAGTAGGAGCAGCTTTAGCATCCGCCCTACAGCCTGGATATGACGCACTTTGGTTCGCCAAAGGATATCTCGAAAGGAAGCGCTTGAACTCGGATTGAAGGGCAGAGTTGAGGAGGACTGGCTGTTACATGAGCAGGAATTCTGAGAACAGGGAATTCTTCGACTCTTGAAAGAGTAGGCTAGTTATGCTCACCCTTCATAGAATGATCTGTGGGCCGCATCAGGTAGGTTACTTTTCCCCAGATTTCCGAAAGTGCGTTCACGGTGTACGGCCTATTGTTCTTGTTGTCGTCTGCATTTGATGCCGCTCTCCATGGTAGTCTGTCCTGCTCAAGCACCTACTGATACTTACACTCTACAACGTTTATCCTCCACGTTTCCCTTGGTGCCTAAGGATATGCCCTACCAACTGATCCCATCTTTTAGTCAAGTTGAGCAATAAATTCCTTTTTTTCCCAGTTCTGTTCAGTATCTATTTAATTACTCGATCCACCCATTTCATCTTCAACGTTCTTCTGTTGCTCCACATTTCAAAAGCTGTTCTTTTTTTCATCTGAACTGCTTATCGTTCACGTTCCACTACAGTACAAGGTTACACTCCAGACAAACAGATTCAGAAAAGACTTCGCAGCACTTACGTTTGTATCAAATGTTAACAAATTCCTCTTTTTCACAAATACACTGAATGCTATAGCCAGCCTGCATTTTATTCCCTCTCTGTTTCAGCCATCATCAGTTATTTTGCTTCCCAACGAAGCATCAGTTATTTTTATCTTCTGATTTCCTCATCTAATTACCTCAACATTGCCCGATTCAATTCGATTACATTCAAATGCCTTGTTCCACATTTATTGATCCTCATCTTATATCCTCTTTTCAAGACGCTATCCATTCCTTTCAACAGCTCTCCCAAGTCTTTACTTGTCCTTGACAGAATTACGTCTTTTCCTTTACGGTTTCCCATTAGGGAAGACTACGGCTCTGTCTCAGTCGCTTTCATGTTCCTTTCATGGCCCTCGACTCTCAACTCAGTCCTGTTTCTGTACAAATTGTAAATAACCTTCCGCTCCTTCTATTTTAGCTCTGCTACCTTCAGAATATCGAAGGGTGTATTGGTCACCCATATCAAAACCTGTCTCTAAATGCTACAAACGTACGTTTCCCTTTATTTAACCTGTCTTCTAGCATAATTAGTAGGGTCACTACTGCCTCTCATGTTCTTTCACTTCACCTGAGTCCAAGCAGATCTTCCCTAAAATTGACTTCCACAACTTATTTTCCATTCTTCTGTAAATGTACGTCGCTTTTCTTCAAACATGACTTATTAATTTGTTAGTTCGGTGGTATTGTCGCCTCTCAGTACTGGCATTCTTTGGGACTGCGCTTATTATGTTCTTCTTGATGTCTCAGGTTATTTCATCTGTCTCATACAGCTTTCACACTAGAAGGAATGGCTTTGACCTATCTCTCAAGAGTGTCAATAAATAGTTGACTGCTAACCAAGGTACAATGATTCGCACAGCTGCCATAAATACATTATTGCTCGAAAAAATTTTTCTGACAGAATCCGGTACGCTACGCAGGGCATTGTTAGTTGAAATGAATCTAAAGTTGGAGTCGCCCAAAGGAATTGTTAATGTTGTCAGTATAATCGTTTTGTGTTATGGGCTGTCATTCGCACCTTTAGCGTATCAGAGTTGCCTTTAATTTTGGTAATAATATCGATGAAATTACGCAAATTACAATGCCACGTCATTTTACAAGAATTCATCCGAAAATTTTAGAATGCCATGTGTCAAGCAACTGATATGACGATTATGATATTGAAATACGTCATAATTTGCACGATATAAAATAGAAATGAGCAGTCACCAATATGGATGCTGTACTTGGTAGTAATGGCAACCATGACGTTGATCTTGCAATTCAGTTGTTGTCTCCACCCTACTTCGTTTCTGTTGTTGCTGTTATTGTTGTTGTTGTCTTCACTTCGAAGATTGTTTTTTATGCAGCTCTCAACGGTACTCCATCCTGTGTATGCCTCTGCATATCCGAATAACTACTGCAGCCTACATCCTACTGAATCTGCTTAATGTATTCATATCTTGACCTTCCTCAATAATTTTTACCCTTCACACTTTTCTCCAACATTAATTTGGTGATCCCTTGATATCTCATAGCGTGTCCTGCAAACCTATTCCTTCTTTTACTGAGGTTTAGCCACAAATTTATTATCTCCTCAATTCCATTCAGTCTCCTGCCTTCCGAAAAGGCTTCTGAACAATTAATTCTCTACTAGGTATAAGAAATTTCGGCATTCTTCAGAGACGCTTTCCTTGCCATTGACAGTCTACATTTTACATCTTTATTTCAGCCATTATCAGTTATTTTACCTCCCAAATAGCAAAACTGATCTACTACTTTTAGTGTTTCGTAGTGTTATTCCCTCAGCATCACCTGATTTAATTTGACTGCATTCCATTACCACTGTTTTGCTTTAGTTGATATTCCTCTCATATCATCCTTTCAAGAAGCTTTCCATTTCATTCAATTGATCTGCAAAGTCCTTTGCCTGTTCTGACAGAATTACAGTGTCATCGGCAAAATTCAAAATTTTTATTTCATCTCCATGAACTTTAATTATTTCTCCAATCTTTTATTTGGTTTCCTTTACTCTTCGTTCGACGTTCATATTGAATAACATCAGAGATAGGCTTTAACACTGCCTCACTCCCTTGTTAACCACTGCTTCTCTTTCATGTCCTTCGACTCTTCTAACCGTCATTTGGTTTCTGCGCAAGTTGTAAATAGAGTTTCGCTCCCTGAATTTTACCCATGCTACCTTCACAATTTCAAAGAGACTATACCAGTCAACATCGCCGAAAGCCTTCTCTCAGTCTCCAAATGCCACAAATGTAGGTTTGCCTTTCCTTAACGTATCTTCTGAGATATGTAGTAGGGTCAGTACTGCCTCGTGTGTTTCTACATTTCTCCAGAATCCAAAACGATCTTTACACGAGATCGACTTCTGCTAGTTTTCCCATTGTCCTGTAAAGAATTCGTGTTAGTATTCTGCAACCATGATTAATTAAACTGATTGTATTGTAACATTCACACCTATCAGCACCTTATGTGTTTGGAATTGGAATTATTACATTCTTATTGAAGTCTGTTGGTAGTTTGCCTGTATCATAAAACTTGCACACTAGTTGGAATAGATGTGTCAGTGCTTGCTCTCCAAAGGAAATCAGTATTGGTGACAGAATGACGTCTTCTCCAGGGGTCTTATTTCGAGATAAGTGTTTCAGTGCTCTGTCAAATTATCCCCACTTCATCCTCACGTACTTCCTCTTTCCTTACTATAATGCTGCCTTCAAGTTCATTTCTCTTATACAGCCCCTCTAGATTATCTTTCCACCTTTCAGTCTTTCATTCGCTGTTTCGTACTGTTTTCCACCTGAGAGCATGATATTCATATATGTGGATCTCTATTCACAAATAGACTCTCCAGTTTTCCTATACGCGATATTTATCTCTTCCCTAGCGATACATGCTTGTATATTCTTACATTTGTCCTCTAGTCATTTCTGCTTAGCCATTTTGCACTTCCTGTGATTCGCAGTTTGTAGGCGTTTGTATTCCCTTTCTCATGCTTCACTTGCTGCATTTTTACGTTTTCTACTTTTCCACTTAAATTTAATGACTTTTGTTATAGCCAAGTATTTGTATTAGACCTTGTCTTTTTACCTGTTTCATCATCTACTGCCTTCACTGTTTCATATCTCAAAGACACCAATTGTCTTCTCTGTATTCCTTTCCTCTGTCGTAGTCAATCGTTGCCTAATGTTACCTCTGAAACTCTCAACAATCTGTGGTTCTTCCAAACTATCCCGATGCCATCTCCTTAATTTCCTTTCTTTTTACAATGTATTCCGTTTACATCTAGAGCTCGTAACCAATAAATTGTGATCAGAATCCGCGTCTACCTCCGGAGCTGTCTTAGAGTCTAAAATATGGTTCAGAAATCTTTTTTTTACCATTGTATAATAATCTTAAATCTTCCCGTGTCTCCAGGTCTCTCCCACGTACACAACGTTCTTTCATGATCTTTAAATCAAGTGTTAGTGATGATTTAAATAACTGTCTGTACAACATTCTACCAGACAGCTTAGTCTTTTATTCCTTATCTCCAGTCCGTATTCACCTGAAACTTTTCCTTGTCTTTATTTTCTCTCTATAGAACTTCAGTACTCAATCAGAATTAAATTTTAGTCTCCCATACTTATCCTAACAATTTATTAACTCTCATGATAAATTTCTTAGTTCTTATGATCACCTGCGGAGCTATAGGCCACAGCTTTGCGTACGCGGTGATGACTCCCGACAGCGACGCAGATGGGTTCCATGGGATTTACATAATTTCATTGCCGAGACGTCAACGTCGGTTCAGTATAATGGTCCTCAAACCATTGTAATACGATTCTGGCTACGAGACACAGACAATTATAGTGCTGAAAGATAACATCGCCGTCGGAGAAGAGATCAAGCGTGAAGGGATGCAGGTGGTTGGCAGCTTTGATTACTACCATAAGTCCCATGCAAACGCAGTAAAATGTCTCCCATAACACAGTACTACTCCGTGGAGCACTGCAAGTTTCGAGCCTCCCTTCACTTCGACGACGTCGTTTGTGGTGACGACCCTAGATCTAGTGTAGCAAAAATGTATGTTCATGAAACATGTATCTTCTTATACTTAGTAACAAAACATGTATCTTGTTACTTCTATACTTGTTACTTAACTTGTTGGTAACAAAAACATGTATTTTCACCCGAAGAGCCGACGCGTTTCCATAGATCAACGGAAGAAACTCCATGGTCCCGTGTCCAATTCAGTCATAACTAATGATGTCGTTGGGTCAACATGTGAACACGTTAGGGTTTTCTCCTGTAGAGCTCCATGTTGAACCATGTACGATGAATAGTGTGCTCCGAAACACTTGTGAGTGCACCAGCATTGTCCTCTTTCGTAATAGATGCCACAGATCGCCTTCTATCGTACTTTACAGAGCAGACAAGCCTCCGAATGCCATGTTCTGTGGATGTCCAATCATTTAGCGCTTACTGGTAGATTCAATGTCCTTCTACCTCTTTCCGTAGATGCTCACTAGAGTAGCACGTCATCATTCGACCAGCCCCGCCATTTTCAAGATACTCATTCACACTTCCTATGTTGTAATAATCTGCCATTTGTCAAAATCACTTATCTCAATGACTTTTCCCATTTGCAGCGTACATCTTCGCCAGGGTGGTACTTCGTCAGCGGTTGTTCATACTTTATTTACCGCGTCAGGCGCCCGAAACGCCACCAGGCTGCATCTAACGTCACGGGAAGAAGTGGTCATAATGTATTGGTTTATCAGTGTAAATGTCATACAGCCGCGGGAAATGCAAATTACGGATTGATATCTATTTTGAGAATCCTACGGAAGCGTAATTCAGGTACACGTTAAAACAAATCTTGTCGACAGTCTGGCATCCTCATGACCTTGGAGTAACGGACGATAGGGAAAAAGACTCAGATTTGCGCTGATCTTCAGGGAATCGTTATGTCGGCGTCGGAAAGTCCCATAAATGACCAATAAACTGCAATGAAGGCTGCTGGACGAAAGACGTCTCATCACTGAGAGACTGACAAAATTTCCTAAAGCGTACTTCAGAAAATTAGCCAAGAAATATTACTTTCCCCTAAATGTATCTCGCCTAGTGACTTTCGCTGAGAAGTTAGAGAATTTCAAACTTACCATGTCTTTCTACGTGAATAGCATGCAACAGAAAAAGTAGAAAATCTAGAAGATCTAGAAGGAAACGTACCTTTCTGCCACACTCCATACGTTGACTTGAAAGTTAAAGGCTTAGATATATATGGTTATGTTCAGAGAACAAATAACAGCCAAAAATTATTATTTCTATGCCATTAGTCGCCATTTGATGAACATATGCCTGTACCATCTATAGACATGCATATCTGTAATGGCACCAGCATAAAGTTAGTCCAAAACCATATTCACAGGTTTCGTCAAGGCTTCCCTTTACTTGTAACTGTCTGTGTGTATGGCGTATGTTAGCGATTCCATCTACGAGAAGTTGGCTGAATGGCCAATACCACCGCAAGAAAATAGGAAGAACGTCATCACTGTATATGAAAAGGTTTACAATAGCAGTTTTCCATCGTTTTCTTGCGTCTCCCTTCCAAAAGCTACATTAATATAAATTAAATCAGCTAGTCACTATAAGAAACCGTTGAAAAAAAAAGCAACGTGTGGCGGACTATCTAAACTACTTTATTCACATTTCTACGTTTGTTCTCACACAATCAGTTTTCTGACTTTGTGCACGTGGGATTTTCGAACGCACGCCGGATACTTTTTTAGTGCTTCGAACTGCGAGAGAATTTATTATGCTTTAAAACAATAGCTAATGTTACTGTACCGTACGGAAACTACAGGCAGAGTTTTAATCGAAAAATATGCGACGTCGAGATCCTGAGCCCGGATGAGAAACGACTAAAAGGAACCATAATAGCAGGTAACGGCCCAGGTGAAATGAAAATGGAACCCGTAAATTTCTGTCTCTGCCTAGGGAGCCATGACCGTAGAATTTACGACTGGGAATGCTTAAAAATAACGCGTGGACGTTCCGAAACAGCGCGTAACCCATTCAGGGAAGCGCTTGGGCGCAGCAGTTAGAACGCCACATTGATTAGTTGCAACAAATATCACACATTCTGCCCCTCGCGCTTGAGGACGCTAGGCATGTAAACTGCAGGCCGTTATCTGTACCAGGCCTAACTGAAGTTCACTGCCTGTAGGCATGCAGGCGACCTTTTGATCGTAAAATGCAGTGAACGAAAAAGTCGCTGATCTCACCTGCCAGATGTAATCGTCTTCATATCACAAACCTGGGTCTACTCTGCCTTTCTTCAAATGAGTACCAGGGACCTTCCCTAGGAGCAAAAAGCAGCTGCGGCTCTGAGCTTTTTACCCGCCCCCTCCTAGTGCCGTGGCATAGAAAAGCTGTTATAACGTATCTTTCGATAAAAACGCCAGGGTGAACTTTCATGCTTGATTCAATAGTCCTTAAGGAACGTGATAATAATAATATTAAGAGATACTCCTGATTCTGGATTGCCATATAACAATTATCAATATTACTTCAGTTGAGAAGTTCAGTTTCATTGAATGAACAACAAAAAAACAATTTTGGTTGTGCTTTCGAAAAGACAAGGGCATGGAAAATTTATTGTCTGTAATCCACTGATATTATAACAATCACTGCTTTCTACCTAAGAAAAATGTAACACTAGATGCCCGCTTTTCCTGTTCTGGCATGATCACGATACCGATGTGAGTGCACTCGACGTTAATTTTGACAGTAACAATTTGAACATATAATTTCAAATTTGTTTTCATTTCGCAAAATAATAAATTTTCTGCTATCCTGTTTTAATCGAATTATCAAGCTAATTTCTGGCTGTTTACATTCCGTTGGAATTGACTTTTTTTGGTGACACAACGTGCAAGCCTTCCTCTTAATTCCAAGTCCGATTACCCTTTCACAAAATAATATTTTTGTATATACGTTAAGAATATATACGGACATACGTCACCAAGCGCGCCGCTAACCAACAATGACATTTTAGCCTATAGTTCAGTTTCATCCAGTCCGTTAAAATCAATGAATATAATTTCATTTAAATAAAAAATCACATTACAATAATTTCAATTACGAGCTACAGTAACTGCTCTTGCCCATTTTTATCGCCTTGCGTGGATCACTTTGTTTGAAACTTTATGATAATTACAATCTGCAAAAGTAACCGCTTCACTATGCTCTACATACAGTCAAGACGATAGAACGATCGTGGGCTTGGGCAGCAGACTTAATATCTTACATGCTGTGGAAACATAATCTTTTATACTTCCATTGGGAATCGCCACAGCATATTAGCGACAGTAAAAAAGCGAAACATACTTCCAAATGTAGCTACGAAAATTCGTGCAATTAAGACGATAAGTACATTTTGCTGAATGAAATTTTCATTCTGTTGCGGAGTGTGCGCTCATATGAAATTCCTTGAGAGATTAAAACAGCGTAGTGGAGCGATGCTCGAACTAGGGACCTTTGCCTCTCAGGCGAAAGTGTTCGCAGTTTTACTTTTACCAGTAACTCGTACCGCTTGCCCGCCAAAGGCTAAGGCCCCAAATTCGAGTTTCGGTCCGGCACACAATTTTAATCTGCCTGGAAATTTCAAGTAGAATTTGATTTTCATGGTGTGAATGTTGTTCCAGATTAACCGTTACGTTTCACTGCATATAAATTAGTCATATGTAGGTACCAGCCAAACGGAATAGAAACTCGTGAGTAACTGTTCCACTTTTGTATTATTAGAAAATTCTGTTCCACTTTTGTATTATCAGAAATATTCTGTCCATCCATTTTCTCATAAACTTGGTCAATTCATTTCCGTAAGTAATTCAAATGCACACGCGTCAATCCAGTCAACTGAAGAAAAAACCTCTGTCTCTGGGTGGAAAGATGGTCATTTATAGGAATATTAGCAGCAGCTCTCAACAAATTCTCATGAGGTGTTATCCATATCTTAAAAATTTCAGGGATTATTGCCTACCAAGAATCAGCAATAATGAAAGACACAGCAAGGTTGCACATCTAGTAGTGAACATACGAAAGTTTGAGAATAATTCCAGCCGAACCGAAAGCTATTTTTCTAGTGAACACAAGAGTTGGATGCAGTTCATATATGAAAATGCCTAACAAATTGGATCCAAGTTAGTATTCTGAGTGTACATCAATTTTTCTCCATAAACTGTTTAGGATATGTCAAAAATACGTTACGAACAGTGTTACACCGCTTCACCCAATCGCCTAATGAACTAAATACTACTTAATAACCTGGTTTGTGACTAGATTGAAATTTTTTTAACAGAACACAACGTATAACGCTTAACTAGGACATAAAGGCAAGTGTTACAGAACCATTACACTTCGCAATATACACCAAGGATCTAATGGATAAAGTCTGAATTTCCAGGAAACGGTTCATGGACGATGATGTTATATAGGGTTTTCGGGGTATAAGTGCAGATATTTTTATTGGTGATGAAGACGGTATACCAAACAACATCACATCAGTATTCACTTCCTTTTGCCATTACGGTTACTATGGGTACCATGTTTTCAGGTTGGTTAATACCCAGAAAAACTGTCTGTTTATACTGACAGGTCTAGTCCACTTAGTGGTGCAGTGACGACCGTCCAGAAAATAGCAGGTAGTGAATTATGTAACGTGTTTCCGGGAATAACATTAGTCGCAGAGAAAAAAACCAACTAACACATTAAGGTGATCATAATTTCAACCAACATGGTAAGGAAGTAACAGCGCTGAATTCTTGATGATCAGTTAGTAAATCTTGAAAGTTTGTACTAACTGACACTGAAGTGAGTACGTATTAAAGAACCAATGATCACAACATCTGCACTTATACCTCAAACGCCTTGTATACAGAGACAATCGCAACATCAGAAAATTTTTGCGACAGGCAAGAAAACTTGTATAACGACGTGGCATGCACTGGAGTAATGTCTGAAGTAGTGCTGGAGTGAATTGGCACCATGAATCCTGCAGGGCTGTCCATGAATCCGTAAGAGAACGAAGGGGTGGAGATCGCTTCTGGACAGGACGTTGCAATGCATCCCAGATATGCTTAATAATGTTCATTTCTGAGGACAGCGGAAGTGTCTAAACTCAGAAGAGTGTTCCTGGATCCACTCTGTAGCACGTCTGGACGTGTTGGGTGTAGCATTGTCCTGATTTAATTGGCCAAGTCTGTCGGAATGCACAATGGACATGAATAGGTGCAGCTGATCAAACAAGACGCTTACGTACGTGTCATCTGTCAGAGTCGTATCTAGACGTATCAGGGGACCCATATCACCTCAACTGCACACGCCTGCACCAGCTTGAATATTTCCCTGCTGACATGCAGGTCCATGGATTCATCAGGTTGTCTCTATACTCGTACATGTCCATCCGCCTGATACAATTTGAAACGAGACTCGTCCGTCCTGGCTACATATTTCGAGTCATCAACAGTCCATAGTCGGTACTGACGGGCGCAGGCGAGGAGTATAGCCTTGTGTCGTGCAGTGATCAAGGGTACACGAGTGGGCTTTCGGCTTTAAAAGCCCATATCGATGATGTTTTGTTGAATAGTTCTCACGCTGACACTTGTTGATGGCCCAGCCTTGAAATCTGCAGCAATTTGCGGAGGGGTTTCAGTTCTGTTCCGTTGAACGATTCTCTTCAGTCGTCGTTGTTCGCGTTCTTTTAGGATCTTTTTCCGTCTGTAGCGATGTGGGGGATTTGATGTTTTACCGCATTCCTGATACTCACGGTACACTCGTGATACGCTCATACGGGAAAATCCCCTCTTCGTCGCTACCTCGAGGATGCTGTATCCCATCGCCCTTGCGCCGAATATAACACCATGTTCAAACTCCCTTAAATCTCGATAACCTGCCATTGTAGCAGCACAAACCGATCTAACAACTTTGCCAGACACTTGTTATCTTATACAGGCGTTGCCGACCTCAGCGCCGTATTTTGCCTGTTTACATATCTACGTATTTGAACTTATGCTAAGAACAATACACACACCCGTGTCCGAGAGAGGATTCGAACCTCCGGCGGGAAGGGGGGGAGGGGGGGGGGGTCGCGCAATCTGTGACACGGCGTCTCTAACTGCGCGGCAACTCCGTGTGGCTCGGTCACATCAGTCAAATTTCAGTGACAATGTGTATGGAGACAATTGAGGTGAAACGACCGCGGTAAACTAATTGCAGGGTGATGATAGACTGTGAGTATTGGAAAAATCCTCAGGAAGTGTGGGACAACCGTAACGGTGGTAGCTTACAAAACACTCGTCCAAATGGAACGTGGAACTGATCGTCAGCCTGGGATCCGTACGAGGCGGGATTGACAGAGTAAGTAGAAAAGATGCAAAGAAGAACAGCCTGTGTCACCATAGGTTCAACTTGTAAAATGTTGTGCGTCACAGTATGGTTAAAATTCGGAAAATATGCATTCATAGAAGAGTCAACCCATACATTACTCCCTACTATGTAAATCTCGCGAACAGACCATAGTTGTAAATTTTGAGAAATTTGCACCCAACTTACCAACGGGATCTTACGAACATTCGTTCTTCCCATGGACTATTCACGTCTGGAACAGGAAAGTGGGAACTGAGAATGGTACACAAATAGCCTTCGCCACACACTATAAGGATTTTGAAGATATGGTTCTGTAAATATATGAAGTAACTTGAAAATAGTACATCTCTACTTAATCGTAACCTTGCCAAATATAAATTTACTACATATAAATTTAAATAAAAATGTAATATAAGTACAATAAAAATAATATACTAAATACGATACTAAATGTATGTTTACTGATAATGGCATTCTACAGGGAAAATATGATCAGCATCGCGTACTCTGCAATGTACTATGTTACATGAATATTATAAAATAGCGTTTCTTTTCTATCATATTCAATGCGTTTTCTAAATAACTCTGTTTTTACTGTTATTAAAGATTATCTTTAGTTCTTAACTTTCCACACTGGCCTGTGAAGTAGTCTTTGCCGGAAAAAACTCAATCGAAAACATATGTTCCACATTCACGTCACTTCATTACAATGAGTTGCATACAATTATGTTATAGCGGCTCTCTGGCGTCAGAAGTGACATTCTTTCCCGTTTGTGCTGCGGGCTGTTTTCTCTCCCTGCCATCCTTTCTTTTTCCTTAGCCTTCTTCTGGCTAAGTTACTGCAAACAACGCAGCCCTCTGCGTTCTTTGATCTTGTGCGTCTCTGGTGTGTATAATGCTCTGTGCCAATAATGTAATTTAGTTCTTGTTAATGGAGTCTTAGCTTTCTGCTTGGTGGAAAGTTTCATATTTAAGGGTGAAAAGCAATCGAATTGGTTTATGTTCTGCTAATATTTGCTTTTTATTGACCTGTCTTTTCCTTATTGGACCGCTATCCGATAAGGACTTGTTAACATCCACTCAGAAACATTGGTCTCGAAGGAACAGAGCGTTGAATTCCAAAGATATTAACAACCCCTCAGAGTCTTTGATCACGACATTAGGCAGGAGATGCCAAATCGAATGCTCATGATGAAGTAATCCGTCATATGCATACTGTAGTTAGTGTGGGAAGTAGAACTAGGATTCATGAATTAAACTGAACATTATTTTTTAATACAATATACATATTGAGGCAGAATGATCATTGATGTTTTGCCACTACGTAGGCACACATAGCTCTACAGGTATATTATGCAACATACTGGTAATTTAATGACAACGTTAAGAATACAATAGCTAATGTTGAGGTCTAGAATGAACTGTACCAAAACAGTTCTAAATGAATTCACGCTATTTTAAATTATTCGGGTTTCATGTTAGTAATATAAAGGGAGTCTGTACATTTCATTAGAGATAAATACTACAGCCCTACGAATATGTCAGACACAGCCCGCAGATTAATTTCTGAGGTGACCCATGTGATGGAAGATCAGTATAGATAAAAAAATTCAAAGTTTTGCTGTTAAGTAAGTTGTAAATTGGCCCTATCTCTCTCCATTACTAAGTACTCTTCTTTTAACGTTAAGCCACAAAACGTATCATATATACTGTCCACTTCCTGTAGCTGACCTTGTAAGACATCTTCAAATCCAGCCAAAAAGACTGTGCCACTTCCAGAAGCTACAGCCAAAGACATTTTTTTGGTGCGTGTGTGTTTCTTGTATTATTTTAGATTAGTTGCACTTGTCTGTTACGTCTCTCCCGTATACTCGGAGAATGTTTCAGTTAGTGCGTTGTCCGGTTAGCAATGACTAAGCGCACTATTTAAATAGGCCTGGTTATGTGTAAACTTCGAATTTTTCAAAGAAATGGGCATAATTCTAAGAAAAGGTGCACGTCTAGCAGACAGCTTCAGTCAGTTCGAATATGATTAGTATTAATGAAACAGTGCAAAAAGAGCTGGTGTATAAAATGGTAATATACAAAATGGTAAGTCCTAGTCAGTGTGCTGCAATGTATTTAAAACTCATCGTTTGAATGAACGCCAAAAGGAAGTAAATATCAGTACAAAAAGTACACACATATCATTGGCTGCCACATCTCCCAATTTTTTTAATCATTTTACAGTTGTTCAATATGGGCACAGTGTGTGATATTGCAAACGCAAATGCATAACTAAGGTCGCACACACGAACTGCCCATGAAGGCGAGACGGCAGCAAAGTTTGGAAATTTGTTCATAGGGTTGCCTACTTTCAGGCGCCAACTAATTCCATGCGACAACACGGAGCAGATGATTTGTCAACATATTCTGACACGCCCGCTTGCTAGTGGAACTACGCCTCAGCGAATATTGTACATTCAAACTTGGGCAGATTCTTTATTTACTGACATGTGTCTTTTTTCTGCATGGCAAGTAATGTTCCCACACTTGACTTGCGAAGGCCTGCTCCTTTCTATGGTTTTATGCAATCCACAACCCCTTCAAGTACCACGCACGAGATTTTCATATTCTCTCGTTCGCTGCTGATGAACTATTAGTTCTACAGAGAAAATGAACAGCACCTTCTCATATGAAATTTAAATTAGTCTAATTTTATATTGGAAAACATTTTCGCTAGAGGCTGTAGATTTCGAATTATTGAAAAAAAAAACAAGAAAAATGTATACGAAAGTGATCATCAAACTCGTTTTTCTTGAATAACTCGAAAACCGTGGCCTCCAGCGAGAACGTTACACAGTACAAAACTTAACTACATTATACTTCTAGAAACGATCCTGTTCATTCTTTCTGTAGGACTCTCTCTAACGAACAATCTCCAAGGAACTTTCATTTCGGACGAAAATCCGCTCCGAACGTAATTGTATGAGTTCTTCGTCTAAGGATCACTGAATCAAGAAATTTCCCAGCGTTGGTAGACAATTGTAAATACTGAAGAAGAATATATTACTACTGACAAGTCTCTTTTAGATGTATCTGTTGTGTTTAATAAACTTCTGGAAAAATGCTACTACCTTATGCACCAACCCAGTTCTTCAAGTATTTATGAGATTCTACTAAAACTCTGCAGCGAAACTTCTGAAAACAACCCACTTGTCCCTATCCACTGTTTACAGCTGTGGTCTTCAACTAATGTTGTGAAACAGACATAAATATTATGATATAAACGGAATATAAGATTTTCAAAACTTGATTCTAACTAATGCACCAATTTGAAAGGAGATGGTTGAAAACAAGTTCTCAAACACATACGAATTATTTTTTTTATTCATATTATATACTTTCAAATTCTTACGAATTTCTCGTACTATTTTATTTTATACTTTAGGTAAAATAATTTATGTTATTATGAATTAAACAATAAGGATCATATAAAGTATCGCATTTTCAAGCCGGTTACGGCGTTCAGTTCCTTAATGCACTATCACGTGGAGTGTGCATCATACCTGCACAGTAGCGTCAAAAGGGATGCAACGTGGGTGCTTCATTTGACACCTGAGACAGGAAGAGCATACATGTCATCGACAAAACCCCTCACCATCCCCGCTCGCCCACCACACCACAAGAAGTTCAAAACGACGCTATCAGCGAAGAAGTTTGTGGTCACAATCTTTTTCAACAAGCAAAGTGCGTTTCTGGCTAATTTCCTCACCTATGGAGAGATCACGAATTCTGGGATGCTGGAATAGTTACGAATGACGATTTGGAGAAATTACGTCGGTTGTTTTGAAAGGAAACATGTATTTGCATGATGGTGCACGAAAACAGGCGGCCTTTGTTACGTCCAGCGTTCCCGATGCACGCAACTGGAAAGCCCCCCCCCCCCCCCCCGGGCCCCACCACACAAACACAGACCCCGCCTCACCCTCACACCGCCATATAGCCCAAATCTCGTGTCAAACGATTTTTCTCTCTTGACATGGCTACAGGTGTACCTCATCGACCGCCGCTTTACACCGATGTTCAGAGGTTTCTTGCTACGTGGCCGATAGACACTGACTCTTTCATTTACTCCGGTTTCTACAGATTTGTTGAATAACGTTGAATTTGCGGAGAAGTAATATGTAGTAGTGCCTCAGAAACTTTGTTATCTCTTTCATATCTTGAACAACCCTTTTGAACCATCCTCGTACTCCAGGCTATCTGGACACGTTGAGTAGAGGCAGCGTATCTTTCTCTCCCTTACCATTTACCGAATTGTACGTGGTCCACTTGTAACCCCCCCCCCCCCCTTCTTAATCGCTCTTCAGGATTGCGATATAAGTGACCATGATAGCATTATCCTAATGAAATTTTACAGTGAGTAAGGCCATCGTTACCGAAGAAAAATAGCACCGGTTAGTTCGAGGAAAGTATACAACAGATTCTTCTGAAACATGAATCTTTTCTAAACTTAAGGTAAATACTGATGATGGTTTAGAAATGGGTGGAATATAGTGCAATCACTCACGAACTGCACAGGGGGGTGCGGGAAGAGTACCACGTAATATTTCCTAAAAAAACACTGATACCACAAAGAAAACACTGATTAGCTAGAAAGGGGATAATTAAACTGTCACTGGGCCACTTTGGCTATGAATCTCCTGACTCTTGAGAAAGGTAATGCCAAAGAAATGTAAGCAAATAATCACGGGCGTGGCAACAGAAGATTGTCACGCATTTCCACAGCACAGCCATTCACGACAAAATAAATGAATCAGAAAGCACTGAGTTTTCAGTTACTTACTCGGCAAAACTGAATTTTGAAAATAACGTTAAATGAAATTACAGGTTAAATAAATGACTGGCTTAACTTAAAACATCGTTATGCAAACCCTCAGTGTAACGTAATGCCAAATTTAGAGAAAGGCAAGCAGTTTGCTTTTGACTATTGAAAGATTGAACTGAATTTACCTTAAGCAAATTAGCAATTGATTTTACTTTTAAAATAACAACCATAAGATACATACCACGCCAGCAGAAGTCACTCGCCAAGCTAAATAGAGAATAAATGGAATTGCACACTCTTAATTTGTGCGGTACCTTAAGTCATTAGGATTGCCAGTGAAATTTCACTTTACTTTATGTTGCCTCTGTCATGCAATACAAGAATGAGCAGCTACTGAGGCAGAAAATTTAGACAAACTGGTCATTAGCAAAAACACAAAACTGGCAGTGAATATTTAATCAGGTTTCGTAATTCTGCGACACGCGGTGATTTGTACGGAAAGGAAAGGTACCTTGCTTGGTAATAATGTCTGAGGGCACATAGAACACAGGTGGCCTACAAGTTTTGACTCGTGCAGGTTACTACTCCGGTTGGCCATACTTTGTGACGGAAATCTTGCTAGGTAATACCTAGGTAAGTTTATAATTTTTCACTAAACAGTCTTACGATGTTGTAGCTATACGGACGACGAAGAATGTAGCCGACGACAGTGCTGAGCTGCCGTTGTTGCATCTGCTGTTCGTTGAGAACCCCGAGCCGTCTCCAGAGCCACGGATAATTATGGGGCAGGTATTAGTTGGAATTACAGCTTCCTCCGCCTGTCCACTCTTACCGTGCCCTCAGTCCTGGCTGGTTAACTAATCGGGCGCATCTACATTGACGCGAGCATAGCTGCCCACCGCGGCGGGGGGAGCGGCCAACAAACACTTCCGCACTATTTCATAACTCAAGTTGCTCTGCTTTCTGTCTGCTCCCTACGCGACAGAGACTCTCCATAGGCAAAGATAAACAATGGCACAGCTACTACCATTTCGTCGTAGCCATCGATACATTACATCAATTTCCCTTGGCTATTACCCAGCAATTTAAATACTTTCATTATAATTACAATCAATTACACACAGTCAGAAATAAATATACTATTACATTGAATATTTATAAATATAGTTTCTGTAATACAGCTTACGGCTTCAGAATCAAAAGTACAGTACAAGTTATCAGAATGGAAAACTTGTGTATTTTATCTGCATTTTCGGTGTTACATATTGACCTCATGATGTGAAAATAAATGTTTTTTAACTTTATGGTCTGACACCCCAGCTACAGTCGTCATTCGACCTAAAGAAGTGATGTCGTGCTCGTCACCTGTGTGGTATCGTATTTTAACTGTGTAAGTATTACACATTCTGAGGTGCAGATTGGGGATCAACCAAACATTTTCCTAAATCTTCCTGGAAAACAGTGTGAAAACACACTCAAGAGAAAGGTCCCTAGGGTGGGATTGACTTTTTGAAACCATCTGCTTCGGCCACTGATGCTGGTGGACTCTCGTTTGGAAATAATCAAGGTAGAGATATAACATAGTTCATGATCACCCACACTGACCATGATGCAGAGACCAGTGGAACAAACATGTGGATCCTTTAGTCAATGACAGTGGAATTACGAAGTGAGTGACTAGCCACACGCAAAGTCCATAGCGTCGCAAAGTGCGTCGTAATCGCACGCAAACAGTCCAAATATAAAACGTAGACACAGGCGAGGTCAGTCACTCTACTAATGAATGGCGCATATCGAAGACTCTTTCTAGGAAATGGCGAGAGTGAGTCAAATGCGGGGCCGAGATGTCGACCGGCACTCTCTAGTCAGCCGAGAGGCCCATGCAACGTCCATGTAACTGCAGTAATGCCATCTCTGCGGGAGCGGCCGTCGTATAAAGCTCGAGTACATCTGACCTTACCTGCGTATCGATACTCAGGCTGGCTGGGAAATCCGAATCACTGTAAACTGATGGAAAAAAAAAATTCTCGTGATCGATGTCACTATAGCCTAAAAGCCAGTGGTTAAGTTACGTGAGTAGTATGTTCATTGGTCACTATCGTCTTTGTTTAGATAGCTGTCGAAATGATTGTGAAAATTATTTTCATTTTAACCAGTTAAAATCCTTTTTTTTAGTTCTCATCCTTTGTCGCATTTTTTTAGTAGTGTCATTTGCTGTCATTTTGTGTTCCCTTTATTCTTTTTTTCTTTCTGGGACCTTTACTCATGTGATTTCAATCGTTTTTATGTATCTGTTTTAGTACTTGAATGTTTAAAAGTACAGATCTAGCGATTAAGAAACAAAGAACGAAATAATATGTTTTTATTGAGTGTTCGATGGCTTCAGAACTTTATATTTCGTTAACAAACGTTCATTACTTTGAATGGTAATATTCATACACATATTTAAAACAAAAATTCAAAATTCAAAACGTTAGACAGATGAAGATTTAAACGAAAGAAGGTTTCAAAAATAAAATAAAAATTCAAGAAGAATGAATAATAGAAATAAGGATTTCAATAAAATGGACGAACATTAAAAAAAATCATAAAAGAAAGAAATGAAATCGATGTAAGTTAATAAAAGTAATTACAATCATTTGAGCAAAAGAACTGAATTAAAGAAAAGTATGGTCTAATAAAAAATTAATACACTTATTAAAATGAGATGTAAAAGATTCACAAATGGAGAAAATAATACACCAGTTAAGTTAATAACAATAATGATAAGAACCATTTCGATAAAGATGGAAAGGAAGCGAGTGACACCCGACAGGATTAGAATCTATAACTCTTAGCATCAATCCAATAATCTAATTTATTGGGTCATGAGAATTTATGTTTTATTAATTATTTAAAAGCTTCAGACTACCTGTGCAACGCCTTTCAGGTTCCGATAAATGCGATCCTAACCTACATCACAGTATAGGTGGTTTCAAAAAGTCGATTGAGAAAATTTAGAGATGGAGCACTTGAAACTGTAAGCAGATCAATTTCATTGCCACCAATTGTAGGAGCTGCGCACCCTCAGGATAGAAAGCCCTACTGTTTATAGGGATGGACGCCGAGGAACCTCCGTGGCGTCGCCAGACGCAATAGAACTGGATTAAATCTTCCTTCAGTTATTTGTCTGAATGCATCACGTGACCCTACCTTTGGCTGGGGTTGGTAGGTATGCAAGCGTTGATTAACCTTCTGAACCCGGTGGCTGGCTGAGGCTGTGGTTATCTTGTTGCATCAGCCCCGTGATCAGGCGCTGAATGCTAGTCAGCGGGTAGCAGCCCGTCGAGTGGTAGGCGTATTCCGTTGGCAACTCGGACCTGGCGGTGCCCGTGGCGCGTGTGTAACATGTCTTCCACGCCGTTCTGGATGCACCCTGTCTTCCGAGGTGTTGTGTTGTCTCGTCAGATGGACCATGATGTCGGACGCTGTGAGGTCGCGTTGAATGCTGATCCGGGTCTGTTGGTTTGGTAGGTTGTCTGGTCAAAGCGCAGCTAAAATTTAGAGCAGTTTGTGCCCTAGCCTCGAACGGTTGTTAGGCCCCTCGAATAGACATCAGTGGCGGCTGGTACTGAAGGCTGACTTCTATCATCCATGGCTAAGGACTGGTGGCCCTTTTCTTAGTCGACAGTACTATTACCGGTACTCGAACAATCTCATACTACAAGATGTTTCAGTACAATAATCAGAGAATCAGAGGCGAACGACATGAATGTCATCTATCCTACTCACCGACTGACTCTAGCCTAGTGAGGTGGAGTATTTATGGTGCCCAAGACAGGACCACTTTTTTGATAAGAATCGTTTCTGCTCCTTAAGAGAGGACAGTGGTCTTCCTTTCTGCTACATTCACTGAATCAGTTTCTTTCAATGTCTAGACTGCTTTGTCAAACCCTTTTTTGGCGCTTCTTACATGATGTTAAAGGAGTAACTGAGGCAGGTTGGTCTGCACTCGTATAACTGTTTTCCGCTGAGCTTGCTCGCTCTTATACACAAAAGTGATAATGTTACGCTGTTGGTAACATACAAACCGTGTTGTAATGTTTATGGCTAGTGGCTGGCTCCTGTTACTTCCTTGTGCTTGAACAACAACGTTCTGTTCGGAGTTTGAAACTTCACTCTACTGTTTCCTTATTTTCTAGATACGAAACAGTACATTTTGTGTAAGGACCACCAAGGTAAGAGAAATCGGGATCCGTGTTTTGCGAGCAGAATAAGAAGGAAAATCGCTAGTGGTGGTACAATGTGCCCTCTGCCCTGCACCATACCGTGCCGTCTGGAGTATGTATGTAAATATATATGTAGAATATTATTCCTTGCTACGAGGATCCTTGTGTGTAGATATTTTTAACGAAGATATGTTTCTTCGTAAAGCGCTTAAATCAGAGAGTTTACTTGGCTCATCAGTTCCAACCTCCGAGTTCCACACTGATTATCTGCAGCAATGGCCAGCTGTAATCAGAAAAGAAGATATTTTTGACAAGATGTAGCTCTTCTCCGAACTGTGGCTTTCAGATAAGTAATTACTTACTTCAAAAGAAATCCTCCTATTTACCATGACCGTAGAAACCCCGGACTTCTTGTCACACTGCAGGTGTTTTTGCCGAAACGTGTTGCATGAACGTACTGGGACAGTATGTGACAGTTGAAAACAAGAAACAGGAGAATTTTGAACACAAGGTAGATATATTCTTCAACAAAAAAGAACTTTGAGGTAGTCTTTCCATTATGGGAGCCACAAATCCACCACATTGCTGGACTCTCAGTGTAAATCGACATGCAGTTACCTGTTCCTGTAATTTCTTTATGGCTGCAACGGTGATTTATTTTAATCAAGTAACTTAACAGTGTGATAGCTTTCAGTGTTGCTTCCGTGACTGTATTACTCGTAAAACAGAACAAACCGCCTTCAGTCACAAACCGTGTTGCATTTGAGGCCTGGAGACTCGTCTTCAGGTGCTTGATCAGTTTACGCCCTTTTTAAAATATAGTTCAATAGTCGTGTTATTAAGGCTACACCAGCATGAAAATTGACATCTTGTGAATACAAAATTTTACAAGACTAAGATATCGAAAAATTTGTTACTGCTTCCAATAGTGATTACACTGTTTGAAGTACAGTACGAGTAGTCATAAACACTTTTCCTCGTACAGCTAAAACAAATCAAAGAATATCAGAATGTAAGGCCACTACACTTCCACATGTAACATGTGTTGTTGTCATTCGAAATAATGATATATACATATAGAATCTTTAATTTTGATATTATTTGACTTGTTTTGAATCGTGTTGGATGAAAAGCGTATAAATGTACAAAAATGTAACTACTCGTACTGTATTTCAAAACTGTATAATTACTATTGGAAATTTTTCATGTTTTAATTTTGTAGAAACTTCTATTCGTAAGATGTTAACTTGTAATTATACTTAAGTAATTTTCACAGGACGACTATTAACCTAAATTTGAGAAATGATTTTGACGAATCAAGCACTTGAAGAAGAGCCCCCAGGGCTTGAAATGCATCTTGCATTGTAATAAACCATGAATTGAGACTGAAAGTGGCTTTGCTCAACTCGGTAATATTGAAAAGCTTTGATCGCACAATTCTGTATTATGCGTTAAACGTGTCAAAATTTCATCGTCAGAAAGAAAATGTGGGATAAAGTGTACAAAGAAATTAACAGTAACATATGTATGCATCAGTTTGCACAGTAGTGATCTATACAGAGTTTTTTTAATTTTACAATTAAGATCACACTTGCATTAAAATCAAACTTTAGAAAGAGGATAGGGACAATGAGTACATAGATTGAATGTAATACAGATCTCATCTGATATAGCTACACGATATCTATTAATTCATCATGCCTGTACAGTACAGCCTCTCCCACTGACGCATTTCTCCAGCAACGAATGGAGATTTTGTTTTATTCTCACATCACTGTTTGGCAGTCCAGTCCTTCTAAAGCACACTACAAGTTTCAGAGTTTGAGGTATAATTAATTTAATGGGAGAAATTCGTACATGAGGTTAACATGATTATTTATAGAGAGTGATTTTGGTAAATGGAGCAAACTACAGGAAGTGCCCCGTGAGAGTATAATGAGCAAAAAGAGAAACATGACCAGAAATGTATTATGATGTGTATGCAACAAGATATTTATTAATTCATCATGCCTTTACAGTACAATGCACTGCAAGACATGCTAGCGTCAGACAAGAAGTGGTCTCCTTGGGCTTCTAAACATGCGCGAACACAAACTAGCGACGGAGTCACAGGTTCATAGGCATGCTTAACCAAATGGCGTCACAGACTGATGTCCGGTGACTGGGTAAGACACGCGACTGGGCCACCTTATGCGATCCATCGCCCGATGCATAAGTTGTCGAGATACCTCGACACAGAAATGGGGATCTGAACTGGGACACCATCTACACGCACATTACCTTTCGTACCATCAAAGGCACCCTCCATCAGCGGAGTCATGGTCTTCGACAGGAGATGTTGTGGAAGGATGACTGTAGCCACGAGGCGACCGCCCATGATCGTTGCCACTATATAGAGGCTTTTGAGAACGTTGACTATATCATTCCTCATAAAGGCAGCTTCAGCAATGTGGTAGCCTGTGCGACGAATCAGTGACACAACCATGGCGTCTGTAGATAATAAGGCCTGCACATGTTTTAAGCGATAGGAATAATGGCTGTTGTCGTGAAATACCTTCCCCACTGGCTGTTGGCTTACCCTGTGCGAGTGGACCACCTTTACCGATACTAAAACGGAGGTCGCATTTTTCACTTTCTCCCACGACTATCTACGAACTGGGCGCACCATTCTCTTACATGGGCCTGTCTCTCACGAACGACGGACACTGTTACAAATAGTTCATGATGCTGTTGCTGTCAGCGGGGCCGGGCGCTGTGGCGGAGCGGTTCTAGGCGCTTCAGTCCGGAACCGCGCTGCTGCTACGGTCGCAGGTTCGAATTCTGCGTCGGGCATGGATGTGTGATGTCCTTAGGTTAGTTAGGTTTAAGTAGTTCTAGGTCTAAAGGACTGATGAACTCAGATGTAAAGTCCCATAGTGCTTACAGCCATTTGAATCGTCGACGGGGATGGTTTTGTGGGTACAGGCGTGCTGTCACCCACATGCTGCCATTTGCCTGTCTGTACGCAAGGACAATGTCGTTTTCTCCGAGTTGGTACTGGGTCACCGTCCCTCAGCGCTGGACTGCACGATACACTTCCACACCAGTGTTAGTCGGTAACAGAAGTGAATCGAATACATCTTAGTGTCAATGTATGATGCGCCACCATTGTGGACAACAGTACTGTCCTCTTGAGTTTGGAGCTTAAACGCCATTACAGTCAGGAAATTGTCACTTTCCCGGCGTGTCCTCTTGGGTGGTTTCAGTCAGTGGAACACACGCTGTAAGACATTCACTTTCACGTGGACGTAACTCCCATGAAACGTCGTATATCCATATGATCTTTGTTGCTCCCTATCCTCTCAATTATAGTGTCCTGTAGTTTGGCCTCATTTGACAAAATCACCTCGTACATATACTCTAAGACAAAGAAAGGACCCACCATGAAAGAATTTTTCGAGTGCAATGGAAACTGCAGTATGTGATGTACATGTACAGACAAATAAAACATTACAATTTCATAAAAGCAGTGTGATTTATTTAAGAGGAAGATCTTCACCAATTAAGCAAGATAATAGCACGTCGATCCACCTCTGGTTCTTATGAAAGCGGTTATACTGCTTAGCACAGATTGATAGAGTTGCTAGATGTTCTCCTGAGGGATATCGTGCCAAATTCTGTGCAATTGGCTCGTTAGGTGGTCCAAATACCAAGCTGGTTCGACTGGCGTGCCCATAACGCCCCTAACGTTCTCAGTTGGGAAGAGATTCGGCGAGCTGGCTGACCAAGGTAGAGTTTGGCAAGCCCGAAAACAAGGAGTGTAAACATGTAAAGGTTTTGTTTTACATTATCTCTGCCAGTCACAAAATTTGCCAACTATTGTATTACTTATTTATTCAGCGACATGATTCGAGGTAAACCTAATCTCCAGGCTGAATGGCATTACAAAAACAACTTTAAAATAAGGCCATGCTGAGGTTACATAGTCTTTTTGTAAATGCTGAGGTCATCTTTCTTTCTTCTGACGTGGCACTCTCCTAGTGAAGCTCTGGGGTTTCTCCATTTCGGTGCCTCTTCTGGTCACTCTTCACAAATTGTCACTAACGTAGCAGAAACTTGGAAACACGAACAAGAACAGTTCTGTAGTACTCTCCCCGCGTATGTGCGGCCATTATCTTGCTGAAATGTAAATCCAGGCTCGATTGCCACGTATGGCAATACAATGAGGAGCAGAATATCGTCGACATTGTGCTGTAAGGGCTCCGTGGATACCAACGAAAGACATCCTGCTATTAAATAAAATGGCACAGCAGATCATAACTCCTGGATGTTGTGCCATACGGCCCAATCTGTTCGCAATCCCACCTCTTTCTGAAGCGTCTTCTAGTTAGAGCCCCACTGAGCGGAGTAGAATTGTCTACAAGTATGAGTCCTGCTCCAAACTGAGCACGATGAACAGAGTGGACGTATCTGGAGACGCCCCTGACAGCCGTGGATTCCACTCTGACTGTCGCCCGCCATACGGCCAGACAAGCAGAAATTAAGGTTTCCGTGCCATTTCTTGATGTAGCAGGAGGCCTTTGGTTGTCATCCGCGGTACCTTTACAGCACAGGAATACGTGGACGATACTGCAGGCCCCGATTTGTTGTCCATCTCGGCAAACCATCCTGGGCTTAATTTCAGCAGGATAATGCTCGTCTTCACATGTTGAGAGTTTCTTCTGCATGTCTTCGTGCTTGTCAGACCCCATCTTGACCAGCAAGGTCACTGGATCTCTCCGCAGTTGACAACATTGGAGCGTTGTGCGCGGTGCTCTCGAACCGGCTCGGGATTTTGACGGTCTAACGCGGCAATTGGGCAGAATGTGGCACAGTATCACTCAGGAGAACATCCAACAACTCTGTAAGTCACTGCCAAGCCGTATAACTGCTTGCATAAGAACCAGAGGTGTGCAAACACGTTATTGACTTGCTCAGCTTGTTAAGCTCTGTCTAGTGAACAAATGATACATATTTTCTAAGGCATTGCTTTGTCTGTACAAGTACATCACACCTACAGATTTTCGTTGTTGGCGGTGCGTCGTCTTTTCTGTCTTGGAGTGTGTAATCGGCCCGTGATTGGTGTCATTCGATTCATTATACAGGATGTTACAAAAAGGTACGGCCAAACTTTCAGGAAACATTCGTCACACACAAATAAAGAAAAGATGTTATGTGGACATGTGTCCGGAAACGCTTACTTTCCATGTTAGAGCTCATTATACTTTCGACAGTATGTACTGTACTTCCTCGATTCACCGCCAGTTGGATCAATTGAAGGAAGGTAATGTTGACTTCGGTGCTTGTGTTGACATGCGACACATTGCTCTACAATACTAGCATCAAGCACATCAGTACATAGCATCAACACGTTAGTGATCGTCACCAACATGGTTTTGCAGTCAGTGCAATGTTTACAAATGCGGAGTTGGCAGATGCCCATTTGATGTATGGATTAGAACGGGGCAATACCCGTGGTGCGGTACGTTTGTATCGAGACAGATTTCCAGAACGAAGGTGTCCCGACAGGAAGACGTTCGAAGCAATTCATCGGCGTCTTAGGGAGCACGGAACATTGCAGCCTATGACTCGTGACTGGGGAAGACCTAGAACGACAAGGACACCTGCAATGGACGAGGCAATTTTTCGTGCAGTTGACGATAACCCTAATGTCAGCGTCAGAGAAGTTGCTGCTGTACAAGGTAACGTTGACCACGTCACTGTATTGAGAGTGCTACGGGGGAACCAGTTGTTTTCGTACCATGTACAGCGTGTGCAGGCACTATCAGCAGCTGATTGGCCTCCACGGGTACACTTCTGCGAATGGTTCATCCAACAATGTGTCAATCCTCATTTCAGTGCAAATGTTCTCTTTACGGATTAGGTTTCATTCCAACGTGATCAAATTGTAAATTTTCACAGTCAACATGTGTGAGCTGACGAGAATCCGCACGCAATTGTGCAATCACGTCGTCAATACAGATTTTCTGTGAACGTTTGGGCAGGCATTGTTGGTAACGTCTTGATTGGGCCCCATGTTGTTCCACCTACGCTCAATGGAGCACGTTATCATGATTTCATACGGGATTCTCTACCTGTGCTGCTAGAACATGGGCCTTTACAAGTACGACACAACATGTGGTTCATGCACGATGGAGGTCCTGCACATTTCAGTCGAAGTGTTCGTACGCAGATTCGGTGACCGATGGATTGGTAGAGGCGGACCTATTCCATGGCCTCCGCGCTCTCCTGACCTGAACCCTCTTGACTTTCATTTATGGGGGCATTTGAAAGCTCTCGTCTACGCAACCCCGGTACAAAATGTAGAGGCTCGTATTGTGGACGGCTGTGATACAATACGCCATTTTCCAGGGCTGCATCAGCGCATCGGGGATTCCATGCGACGGAGGGTGGATGCATGTATCCTCGCTACCGGAGGACATTTTGAACATTTCGTGTAACGAAGTGTTTGAAATCACGCTAGTACGTTCTGTTGCTGTGTGTTTCCATTCCATGATTAACGTGATTTGAAGAGAAGTTATAAAATGAGCTCTAACATGGAAAGTAAGCGTTTCCGGACAAATGTCCACATAACATATTTTCTTTCTTTGTGTGTGAGGAATATTTCCTGAAAGTTTGGCCGTACCTGTAGGTAACACCCTGTATACCTGCAAGAACATGTGATCGTAACGTAGTTCTACCGATTTATCTTGTATGGCCTGCATGTAATGTCTGACTGGTTTCTCCAGTGCGAGCACGAATCGATCTGGAGAAGTCTAAGATACGCGATGTCTCTCTTTATTCTGAAGTGTAGGCGTCGGACAGAGGACGGCCAGTGTTGCGGCGACCTGTTGACACCGTCACGCCGTCCCCGCCAGCGGCTCTGGGGGCAGAAAATGCCAGCGCCAGCCTCCGGTGCGCTGCGGGCCTAATATTAGAGGCGCACAGGCCGGTGCCCGCGCCTCGCGACCCAGCGAGCAGCACAGGGCGGGCCGCTGTGAGCACATAGGCGGCCAGGCCCGGCCAGGGGGTGGGAGGGGCGGACGGGGGTGGGAGCAGTACAGGGCAGAGCGGCGAGGCGCGGACACGCGTCGCCGCCGCACAAAGCGATCGCGGGCGCTCGCCCGGACCAACGCTCCCGGCGCAAAATAACCGCCAGAGTGCTCGAGGAGGGCAAATGTGATGGCACGGGCTGGGCTGGGCAGCGGCGGCGTGCTGGTGGGGACGGGATGGGAAAGGGGAGGCCTATGGGATATCCGCAGAGTGAGATCGCAGCGGCGTTCACGCGGATCAACCGTCCGTCCACTGTGCGCCACTTAGTCCAACAAAAATATAGGCGCTAGAGGAAATGTCAACGTCGATAATGGTATTTTAGTTTCGAAAAAAATTATTTCTGCTCCTGTGCCTTTGTGCGATAATCTATTGGTACAGCCTAACGCACAGCTCCAGCTCAGAGAAAGAGGTACCCTGGGTGCGGATTGCATGTGCAATGAAATGTCGTGTGACGAGGGCCTCCCGTCGGGTAGACCGGTCGCCTGGTGCAACTCTTTCGATTTGACGCCACTTCGGCGACTTGCGCGTCGATGGGGATGAAATGATGACGATTAGGACAACACAACACCCAGTCCCAGAGTGGAGAAATATCTCGGACCCAGCCGGGAATCGAACCCAGGTCCTTTGGATTGACAGTCTTTCGCGCTGACCACTCAGCTACCGGGGCGGACGGATTGAATCTGTGATGTAGATTAACGTCTATTCCTGTGCTACTTCGGCCATAGTTGACAAGTGTTCTGCGAAAATAACATCGTCTTCCCCGCATGGATTCCCATCTGACAAGGGAACCTCCCCATCGCAACACCCTCAGATTTAGTTATAAGTTGGCACAACGGATAGGCCATGAAAAACTGAACACGGATCAAGCGAGAAAACAGGAAGAAGTTTGGGACTATGAAAAAAAAATTGCATAATATACAAACTGAGTAGTCCACGTGCGCCATATGCAATACTAAGGACAGCTGGAGCTATAGAGTGTCGTGGTCTCGTGGTTAGGGTGAGCAGCTGCGGAAAGAGAGGTCCTTGGTTCGAGCCTTCCCTCGAATGAAAAGTTTTATTTTTAATTTTCAGACAGTTATTATCTGTCGGTCGGTCCGTCCGAAGCGTGGAACTGCACCGTAGTATGGGGACGCTAGAACTAAACAAACATCGAAACACACGACGTCAGTCGACTACAGCGCACGGAAGAGAGTATTCATGCTAACGGGGCTCCCTGGCTGGCAGTTGACTGTTCGCTACTTTGGACGAGAGTGCATTAAATACGTGAGATGTATTCCGTGGGCAATATGAATCCAGCAAATATAGCTTACGACTACAATAACAATCGCAAGGTTGTGCGGTGCGCTCGTAAAACACACACACTAAACTTATTACAGTGAACAGAGACGTCAATGAACGAATGGACAGATCTTAACTTTGCGAAAATAAACTTTTCACTAGAGGGGAGACTTGAACTAAGGACCTCTCGTTCCACAGCGCTCCTTGACTCAGACTTTCCTTAATGTTGCCTATGTTCCTCATGGACTACTCAGTTTGTATATTTTTTTCATAGTTCCACACAACTTCTTCCTGTTTTCTCGATTGGTCTGTGTTCAGTTTTTCAAGGCCTATCCACTGTGCTACCTTATAACTAAATCTGATGGGGGCGCGATGGGAAAGTTTCCTTGTGAGTGCAAAAATCATCTCCGTAACACTCGAGTTTTGATCGAACCTACCGGTAACTTTTCTAGAATCTTTAGTCCACGCGAAGTCCTCTCCGTGATGGCGGTAACGTGTTGAAGGTAAGTTAGATGAAACACATAATCGCCAACTGAAATTTCGTGACCATTTGCCACGTAACCATATCATCTTAAAATGTAGCCTATCAACATGTGTATTTAAGAAAAAATTGATCAGTGTATGCAGACAGTGAATGTCGGCAGCAGTTTAGTGTTAGAAATTCATGTGAGTAGGTATGTTAGCTTTCGGATGCAGTTCTCGAGTGATAAAGTGGACGCTCATACAACTTTGTAGAACAAGATTGGGTTTGTTTGAAACAGAAATTAAGAAACTGTCTTACAAAGCAAATGCAATTTCTTGCACGCTTCCCGTGAGACCCACATTCCCAACTGTCCACAATCTACATACGTAAAGTACCTTATAGATATTTGCCCATCCACTCATTACTCACGCATGCTAAGATGACGATTCCCGTAAGAGTTCGGTCAACCTGTGCGGATTCGCACAGTCGACGGTCAATAGCTGGATAGCCTTTAACTATATATGAAGATAGTAACTGCTCTCGAAAGAACAGATAGCACTGATAACCGTGCAGTTTCTCTAAAATAAATGATAGTTAACTGAAACCCTCAGCTGCCAACAGGTGTTGTTGAAGGTTTCAATTAACTATCATTTATTCTAGAGAAGCCGCAAGTTTATAAATGGTATCTGTTCTTTCGAGAGCAGTTACTATCTTCATATATAAATGAAATTTCTGTTCTGTTTGTTTGGTATGACGGTATATTACCAACAACTGCCCAAACACGCTGAAAGTCGACTAGAAGTAGAGGCGGCAGACTGTCTCCTACTGTCTCCTATCACCCGCCTTCTTACATGCACCCCAGTGTGGTATAACAAATAACGACATCTGAGTAACGGGACTCACCGAAATATTCGATTGTGTATGGTGCCCAGACTCTCTTACCTTCACAGCAGCTAGCTCTGGTTCAGTTACCATAACAACAGCAACAACTATGTATTATCCTCAGTCGCAAACAGTACTAAATGCAGCCGTTTTTTACTTGTTTATCGTTCCGTTGCCTAGAAACTAATCGCCAATCAATGCGGAGGACGCATGTGTTAGTATTTTAAATGTCAACGCTTCAGTTTACTCCACCTGTTCAAAGCATTCTTCTGCTCATAGGCGAATAAGGTGCCTGGTCCCACGTGCAATTCTTTGTTGTCTTTGAAAAATTTTTCGTGTGATTGCGCGTACCAAAATAGAACCAATTTCTTCAGAACCCTTCTCTGCGTGATGTCTTAATATGTTCTTTTTTACCATTAGCGTACTTGAGCTAGGTTTTTTATTATAAACAGTTTTGTCGTAATGTGCCTTAGTTATAAAAAAGACACTTACTCCGTCTTACGTAAATGCAATGAAAAGGAAATGAATCTGCAATATGAGCAAAGGTTTTTTTGAAGTAGAAACATCAGAATTTAATTTTATTGTAAAATAATTATTGTACAGGTGCTTATATTTCCTGTCGCTCTTCTCCTTACAGCGTGTAACACAGGTTTCTCCCCAGTGATTTCTACTGTGTCTGCATGTCTCTGTTAAATGACCAGTTACAGTCTCCAATCATATTGGTCCATCAGCTGCCTTAGTACAGTCTATCCGTCAGTTTTCGCTTCATCAAGGTGATTACTTCGGCTTTGCTTCTCACTGCATTCATCCATAATTTTAAAAAAAAGTGAGTTGAAAGTCATCAGATGGCCACACTTTTCTAGCATGCTAGCTGGAACAGAAATATAATATGATCGTTGTTGTTGGCTAAGAACTCAATAACGGAGTCATTGTGTTATACCCGAGCCTTCCTCTCAGTCGTAGGAACTTTTGATATATAATCCGAATCGAAAACATCGTCTTTCGAATGTCAGGTCCAACAAACACAACTTCTTTCAGTTTCTCTAACGATAAATAGAGATATTTCTCACAGAGATATTAACTGAAACATTGCACTTTTTGGGTAAGTCATTCATAAAAAGTTCCATTGGGTTTGGCTTAATGCATTAAAATGTAACAGAATCTTTTTCGGACGGACGAGATTCTTGCACAGTGCGTTATTCTCCCCAGGTTGCTAAAATCATTGTTGATGCCTTGAAGTATTGTTTCATAAAAGTAAAGGCTTCATTAACACAAAGGTTGTTTTTGAACATCACAATGCTTCAGTAAGTATGGCCTTATTGGAGGCGGGTGCCATTACTTTCTTCCGCCATTATTATCAGATAATTTAATTATATTATTAATTAAATAACACGTAAAATGCCATTCCAATTACTAAAATATATTTTTATGTACTTTCTATTTATTTTAAAAGCATGATTGATTGCAGTCCTTTCCTGTTTTTTTTTTTCGCCAGTCTGCGTTACTTTCAAAACAATAGAATAAGTATACACTGATATCCATGTTTCCATACTCCGCCCTCTCACCGGAACATTTTGATTTATACTGCTTGTAACCATACCTAACGGGTACTCGTGTCGGTCGTCTACTGCCGTACCCCATTAACACCTCATTTCGCAGCACTGCCCCTACGGATACGTTCTTCGTACGTTCCACAATCAGTTATGCGGTTATTTCACGCAGTCGCTTGTCCGTAGCATTGACAATTCTACACAAACGCCGCTGCTCCAGGACGCTAAGCGAAGGCTGTCGCCTCTGTGTTGACCACAGTGACAAGTAATGCCTGAAATTTGGTATTCTAGGCACAATCGTGAAACTGTGGATCTCGGAATATTAAATTCCGTAACGATTTCCGAAGTGGAATGTGCCCTACGTGTAGCTTTAACTATCATTTCGCGTTCGAAGTAGTCAGTTACTGTCGTTCGTCCGTAATCAAGTGGAACACCTCTTCACATTAATCACCGGAGTAGAAATAACAGCTCCGACAAAGCACTGTCCTTTTATATCTTGCGTAAGAGATAATGCCGTCATCTGTGTATGTGGATATCGCTATCCTATGATTTCTGTTACTTTAATGTATAAAACACACAAAAGCAACATGGACGCGTTTTGCTAAAGAACGAATGAATGAAGATGATAGTGAGTGCGACATGGAGCCTACGGTTGGAAACTATGGGTGAACGGAGAATTCTGGAAGATATCTGTAAAGAAAAAAACAACCAACTCAGAAGCCTGGTGATTGCGAAACGTTGATGACAGCAATCGGTACGTAAATAAAAACAAACAATTTCTATCAGTGTGAGCTTAAACAAGTACGACTGGCAAGCGAACAGTCAGACTTATGTCGAAAGCTCGTGTGACTTTTTTTTTTATTCTGTTCGCAGTCAATTTAAAATCCAAGTCACATTTCAGCAACCGACATATCGCATATCGCTAACTGAAGGGAACTTGTCTTCTATACATTGTTGTGACCGTGGTTGGCTCTCCTGAAATTATTCAGTACGTTTAAGGTCACCACGCAAGTGATGCGCAACTCTGCTAATGTTTTGTTGCTTCCTACGCTGATATACAATACGCTCCAACTGAAGGCATCAATAATACAAAACTGTATCAAGTATGCTAAATGATGGCTACACGTTTAAATGTTGCACGCGTATCGTTAGAAAGGTCTGAGACACTTGAAACTATTGGTTGTGAAGCCACCGACGAAGACAAAACTAAAGATAATTATATTATTCTTGAAAAATCAAATTAGCCAAGACTGGCGGTAACTCATTTTATTACAATAACCGGTTGTTTCGTTTGTTATGCACATGATACACGTTGGCGGCAAAATAAACATTTAGAACGACGTAAGAGGCAATCGGAGAAACGGTGACGTCAGAAGGATATTTCTTTGAGGTTTTTTTTTCTGATGCCACACAAATTTCGTTTAGTGTCAGCGTTACCATCTTGAAAGTTAGATATTGCAAGGACTATATGAGCAAAAGAACTATGCTTCCTCAACTTGAATCAATAGCTTCCAGAAATGGCATTTAATTGCGTCTATAAGGTTAAGAAATTTTATCGATAAACGTGCGGAAAAAGATAAGATTCCAACTGAAGCTTTTGCTACAAACGCAAAGAATAAAATTGCTAGTCTTTATTTAATCATGAACGTATAATGCAGTCAGTCTAATTTTCAATAAGAAGTGGTGTACTAAATGAAGGCTATCATTCAAATAGGAAAAATATGAAAAGATCACGCCTCAATTAACATCTCCACACACACAAACGTCTCGAAACAATAACGGCCGTGTACAGCCTGAGAGAATGGTAGGTACTGGCTGACATTTTTGTCTTCAAGTATCTACTGAAAATTTTTTGGCGAGTGTGTAAACATAAATGATGTGCACAGAAAACCTCGTAGTGATTCACTGAGTTAAGAAAAAATGAGAACATTTTACATCTTTCGTGCGTCATACTTTTCTTCCTTTTGGTGAATACGAATCTCATCTCTCGCTAGGTCTTTTTTAAAGTCATAAAAATTCTGTGTCATTATTAGCCGCACTTTTAAATCACGCTGACGAATTTTGTAATTCAGTTTCTACTTGACACGACGAATGTTCTTGAACCACTAGTTAGAGGGTTTTTCCGTTAGTGCAAGGCATTCTACAGAACATTAACGGAAAGAATTATTATGGGAAGATCACTGCGGTTTCCATTTTATCATTGCGACAGTCTTTAACTTGCAATAATAAGTCATTGTCCTCCGCTTCAAAAGCCGTTAAATACGCGTAGCTCTGCTCAAAACATACCTGTACTAGGTACATAGCATTCGTAACTCCGGTCTAATTTTGTGTAAAAATTCGAAGACAGTGTGCGAATAACAACGCTCTCAGTGTCACCCACAATTTATATTCGAGCTGCACGAAGAGTACAGATCTAAAACATGACATAAATATTTCTCACTAACAACAGTTACAACGAATAAAACTAATGTTAATGAGCTGCAGTTCTCGAACGTCATTTGCCTTATAACTTTGTAAATAACATTACCGTTAACATGTAAATTGTATTTCTCATAGGATATTTTATCTAAGTATAATATGTATCGAATGCTCTCAGCCAAAGATTAAGCTACGAAACCAACTGAAGCAGTGTCGCGCGTACACCACGTGCTTTGAAACGCAAAAACCTTGCGTACAGAATAGTACTTCGTAATTATTTTAGTAACTTCTTGTTCATGTCAGCAGTTATAATTTTTCGCTCGGAAGTGTTGACAATTCGACTATTAGTGAAAGTGAAAAATGCAACACGTTTCGTCGTGTCAAGTCTGACCATTCCCCTATGAGACTTGTGGGTAGGTTGTGTGTTTGGAGGAAGAAGACAACAGCTTTGAGCTCTGCATCATAACGCCAACGCCTGTCAGTGTACAAAACGCCACCCGCTTGGCGGAACTGCCTATTGGCCTGCATGAACGTCAGGCGTTTGCAGCAGAAGCCTGTTGCCTGTCTTGTTGTATCATTGCTGTTTACAAGCAACTAAGGTTCACTGTCTTTCTCAAACACAACCCTCTTTCAGGAATTTTTCTGTGAACAGCAGAGTAATATTCATATGATTTGTAGTAAAAGTGGCTAGAGGGCTACGTGTTTGGCTTTCTTTTGGATTTCCAGAGATTCACAGGGTATTTATTACTGGAATCTGATAAATATCTTCACTCTAGAATAAAAGGTTCCACTCTCAATCCTAGGGAAAGAGTCAAAATCCACGTACTTCTGAATATGTGAAATATCCGAAAAAGAAGAAGATAAATATTTAAGAGTTCCCGCTCTTTTGCAAATAACATGCTGTCAGAATATTGCCATAAAATTCTCTTCGGAATAACTACTAAACTAACTTGTTTTCTGAATGCTGATTACGGTGCCTCATAAAGAACCTTGGAAATATGGTGGCATCACGAAAATAATTAATTTTGATCTCTTTTGTGCTAAACAGGCAACCAGTTAATTTGAATTGTAAATTTTTATAGGTTAAGTTATGCAGAAAGAAGGTTTCTTTCAGTTATAATGACTTTCAAGAACACTTATCTTGATTGACCTTTTTTTTTTAAAAAAAAAAAGAAGCACTGTTTCATATCACAAGTAAACAGTTTACATCAATCACATGTATAGCGATAGTCAACTAACACAAAACTGGAAGTTAAACCTAAGTATAGGAATTCTGCAATTTTGAGGCTTAATACTAAGAGAAAAAATTCTACCAGATTTGAGGAGGATTTCTTACTTCTCCAGCCAAGCGGACAAATCAATTATGCTTCTCTTGAGGAATGTCAATAAAATCTCACAGGATTGGATGTGCTTATATAGCAAAATACCCTTTCACAACCAGATGTGAGCTGAGTGTTTGCGATCTTGTTAGCAGCAAGACTTAAAGTAGTGGTGCCTCGAAAGTAGTGCATCTGACTTACAATTTACCAAAGCAGTTACCGTGAAGCAGCACTCAGAACAATTAGTGTGCTTTCCAAGTTGAAATCAGAAATTAGTAGCCAGCGTGGTTCCCACTCAGGAGGTTTCTGGTAGCGGGCACTATTTGATGGACAAAATTAAACTGGCCTGTAAAACATTTCATGTGCGTTGAGATAGGCAACCCAATCAACACTAAGCACACTATGAGCAGGTGACGTAAGGTCAGTTGCGTCCCTAAGGAGTATGAAATATTTTAGAGGCCAGTTTAATTTTGTCCATCCCATGAGACGTTTTCATTGTATGTGAAATCCGGTAGTTAGTTTATTTTGCCATCCTAGTTTTTCAGTTTTTGTGCATTACTGTTGAGGATTAAGATTAATCTTGTAGGTAGACTTTAGAAATAGCTTATGTCTGAAACTGTAGAACACCTTGTGATCCTAGTGTTAGGCGCACCTTGGAATATAATTTATATGGTGATGGGTTCATTATACTATCTAGCGGCAGCAGTTAATTTATGTAATCTCATCGATTAACTGTAATAACGGAATTTGAGAAAGGCGTTTGCAATCAGTACCGAATAAAAGGATTAAGTTCGCTATCTCGAGGAATGTAATTAAAATATATTGTAATAACTTTTGTTTCGACAGAATACATCTGTTCTGGACCATGTCTAGAACGATTGCAGTTGCTTACAACAAAGCTTATTCTGAAAAGTCGTCACCTTCCCATGTAAAATATATCCGCATTTATTTCTGTTCTCTGCAACGTACGTAACAATGGGTGAGTTTAAATTTCTTTAACTTTACCTTCATGGACTTTTGGGAGATACATTGGAAGAAAGTAATATACTGGTTGACTCTTCTAGAAAACTCCGAGACTGGAGTTGGTTTAACATCTCCGTAACACGTTTGGAGCTTACAAAGAGAAACCCGTGAGAAAACGCGCTGTTCTTCTTTGGTCCCCCTATCAATTCCGCCTGGTGAGGGCACAGATGGAGAAGTAATGTTCAAGTATCGGTCAAATACGTCACTTATTAAGATTAAATAGAAAAAAATACGTTGCATTTTATCAGAAACCGCATTAGTTCTTAGCTGATTCATGAATCGGCAACATTTCTGGACGTGGTATGTTAGATTTGTGTTGAAGGTGCGTGGATTATAGCATGCTCTCGTAGCAATGACTCTGGTCGATAATCACTGCTCAACAGTTTTAAAAGTCTGGAACCTCTCAGCCCAGTATGTCCACTCTGCATACAGCTAGGAACATCAAAAACTGTGTTTTGAATAACGTATAATATACTAATACGAGCTCTTCATGTGTGTTTCACTTTCATTCTTCAACTGTAACCTACCTCATACTTTGTAATCGTGATTCATAGGAACAGTAATTACATGCGAAAATTTCTCAGCTTGGGTGTTTCAAATAAACTGAAAATTCACAGTTGTGTTTACCGCATAGTTAAGCCACTATATTTTCTAGGATGTATAGTGTTTATGCCAACCACAGGGAATAAATTTCGGTACTTCTTCCATAAACATGTCAGCAAAAAATATAGTAAAGAATAGACGGAAAGGTTACACTTGCCTACATATACGTAAGTGGAGTAAAACACATACCGATAGAAAACAAAAGATAAGGTTTTCGCGAAACTATACATACAGACGACAGTACAATAACCCAAGAAACTTAAGTTATGAGTCATACTCGTCCTTAATTAGCTCTGTGAAAAATAAAGCCCAAAATATCCACTGTAAAACGAACGGTAATGCCAGTGTAGTGAAAAGTGCTGGTAAGATAAAAAATAGCCATTGAGAAAAAAGTATATAATAAATCATCTCCTTAAATTACTTAGTTCGTAAGTTAGTGTTAATAAAGGCAAATCCTCTGAGAAGGATAACTTACAAAAATTTAAGTATTTTGTGGAGCGACAAGATGATGGAATGAAGACGAATTAAATCAAAGACACATATCGTAAGACGAAACACCTAAAATAGTGGTTGGGTTGTGTTATCTGGCCAGCGAAATGAATACTCTGACCACTGAGGAGAGAACATAAAATGCAAACCAGCAAAAGCACTGAAAACACTTCTGAGAAAAGTTTTTTAACACAGAATATAAACACGTTAGGAGGTTCCTTCCGAAGTTCAAGGTACGACATCCATAGGGCAGTGTGCAAGGATAGTCATCACACTTCAGCTCTTGTTCTCCGTCTGAAGCTGAAAACACCATACTGTTTGATGACAGCTTCTGTAGATACGTGCCTTGCGTATTAATGGCATGCGCATTTAACGGCTACTTAGTCCAAGAGAGTTGGTTTAATTGTCGCTTTCCCGCGCTGCCCTGGCGTAACTCTACATTACGGGATCTTCAGATTCACGTTCGGGGTCCACTTCGTAGTATTTATTCATGTAAACAAGACAGCTCTTTGGTTCGCCATGGCAAAATCGATACCTACTCATCACTGAGTCATCCGAGTATATCACTTGTCTTTGACATAACAGTTCCATTCTCTAAATACCATTACGGCGATTAGCAAACATATGGGGTTGATACGCTGGCTTTGCAAATGTGTAGCACTGTACAGTCACATGATCCGTAGGAAAACAATTGTACGTGTTAATTATGAGATTTCATGTGCAGTTTTTGAATGATACTTGAATATAAAATCAAACGCTCATGAATAATTTCCTCCGAGTTTATTTTTATGTCCTAAGATCTTTACTGCGTATTTGCACATGGGCTAATGGAATTTCTGGCCTTCCAAACTTCTTGTACGAGTGCAAGATAATTGAAATGAACTGCAGAATTTGTCTTTCTAGAAACAGCCTTCAGCAATCACACTACATTTCAATTTTCTGTACAATTTTCAGCTAAAACAGGTACTGCATGTTGACGCGATCGTCATGGAACATGGTTTTCGAGAGGCTGTACGCGAGAAGACTGATGCGACACGTCACCCAGGAGGGCATCATCCCGGACGAGCAGTTCGGATTCCGAGAAGAGCATGCCGCTTCCCACCAGCTGTTGCGGGTGGTAGAACCGGCCATGAGGGCCCTGGAGACAAGGGAATTCCTTGGCGCAATGTTCCTCGACGTCTCCAGAGCGTTTGACTCGGTGTGGCACGACGGTCTCGACTTCAAACTCTTTGAGCAAGGGATACCGACGTCTCACATGACGTTGCTGCGGTCGTACCTGACCGAACGAACCTTCCACGTGAGGGCTGACGACGGTACGTCCACAGACCGGCAGATACGTGCAGGGGTCGGTTCTCGGCCCCTCGCTGTACTCCCTGTACACTGCAGACGCTCCGAAAGTGGCAGGAGTCGAACTGGCGCTGTATGCTGATGATACAGCCCTGTTCACGCGCAGCATGAATGCCCAGGTGCTGAGAAACCGGCTCCAACGCGGGTGCGACGCCTTGGGCTCATGGGCAACAAAGTGGCGGTTGAAATTCAACGCCACAAAGAGCCAGGCAGTCGTCTTCACTCGAAGACTTCTGCCGCCAGGGCTTACGCCGCTCGAAATCCTGGGAGAACCCATCCCATGGAGTGGGACGGTGAAATACCTAGGGGTTACCCTAGACCGCAGGCTCACCTGGAAGCATCACATCCGTGATGTGAAAGGGAGAGCAATTGGACGCCTCCGCGCCCTGTATCCACTGCTAAACCCGCAGTCGACATTGCCACCGCAACACGGCATCACGCTTTACCTAACATTGGTTCGCCCACTGTTAGAGTATGCGGCCGTGGTTTGGGGGAAAGCCACAGATGCTCACATTGTGACTCTGCAACGGATACAGAACCGCGCCCTGAAGACTGCTATGCATCTTCCGAGGCGCTTTTCGACGCGCCAACTCCAAGAGGACACCGGAATCCTGCCTCTTCGAGAAAGGTTCCGCGCCATCGCCAGGAAGTTCTACGAGAGGACGGAACACTCCCGCAACCGGCTCATCCGTGGACTGGGCCAACAACCACATCACAGGCCAACCACGCGTTGGCCTGACCTGCTGAGGGATTAAGTTTTTACTAATCCCTCAACAGAGTGTGTCTTTCTCTTTTTCAGGGAAAACCAGACAGGACCATTCGACTAGACTGTTAATTAATATTTCTCTCCCCTACAGGAACTGCAGGAACGACATATGTATGTCTATACTGCATCACCTCGAGCCAAGGACAGGCTCGTCATTCCAGCGTCAGCGTCAGCGTCATGGAACGTGGTGAGGTCAAGAGTACACGAGATTTTGCATGCATATCAGCTTCTTTTCTTTAGATAATAGAACATAACGAGTGCTGTCACATCCGCAGGACACGTTGTATTAGGATATCTGAAACCACTGGTTGCCATTTTTCTTCATATTCTTTGTTTTTCGGTTGCGCTGTGGAAGTTTGCTCACTACCTCACCTTTCATTGAAAACTAGCCGAATCGCACTGTGTAAGTAGGGTGTTCAGGTTTTTATATTGGTAACGCCACGTAGCGCTCTGTGTGAAAATCACTGGATGTGCTGTGGGCAGTCTGTGGCTGGTTTGCATTGTTGTTCGCTATTGTAGTGTTGGGCTGTTGGCTGTTAACACCGCGTAGCGTTGCACAGTTGGAGGCGAGCCGCCAGCAGTGGTGGATGTGAGGAAGTGAGATGGCGGATTTTTGAGAATGGATAATCTGGAGGTGGTCCATCAGAAACAGTACATTTGTAAGAAAGGATGTCATGAACTGCTATATATATTATGACTATTAAGGTAAATACATTGTTTATTCTCTATCAAAATCTTTCATTTGCTAACTACGCCTATTAGTAGTTAGTGCCTTCAGTAATTTGAATCTTTTATTTAGCTGACAGTAGTGGCGCTCGCTGTATTGCAGTAGTTCGAGTAACGAAGATTTTTGTGAGGTAAGTGATTTGTGAAACGTATAGGTTAATGTTAGTCAGGGCCATTCTTTTGGAGGGAGTTTTGAAAGCCAGATTGGGTTGCGCTAAAAATATTGTGTGTCACTTTAAGCACTATCATGTATAATTGTTCAAATGGGACGTTTCAAAAGTTGTTCATATGTCAACTGTCATACAAAGGGGAACATTTTAGGATCGTTGATACAGGACTCAGTGTTGTATGCACTCGCAGGTAAACGTATAATCTAGTACTTAGTTGAAGCTTTGAATCCATTCCAGGAAATGTACATACAGACTGTATATATGATCGGGTTACTTTCGAACCTCTCGTTCCACGGTACGGAATAGTTTCACATACGATTTTAGTCCGTCTACAACGGCTGTAACCAACTGGTGAGTTCCGAAATGAGAGTGTCGACCGGCGCTCATTCTGGCGCACCATGGTCTGTAGACCACGTGTACGAAAGCACACCTTGTGCAACGAACAGCAGGCTCGCCATATGGAGCAATTACTGGAAAGCACACAGATCGGATCTCATTCTTTTCGCTTTGCGCAGACTACGGCGCGGAAGATTTGGATGTGATTCGATTTTTACTCTTATATCAAACGCTACATTCCATCGATGGCTTTGGTATCGAAAGATCTCCTCTAGAACCCCAGAAGCCTGTAATAAAAATTTTGAAACACCTGGTAAATCATTATACTGTAGTGTCATAGAAGATGTTTCATGTCTGCATATCATCACCTTTTTCGAGAAGGAAGATCAGATCAATGTGAATTTTGCAAAGCTATCTTGTGAAACCCAGCTCGCTCTGTTCGTCCATGAGGTCCGTGGGTCCGTAGACAGCGGCGCCCTGTTTTATGACGTGTTCATCGTCTTCTGGAAGCTATTCGATGCTCGATGCGCAAAAGTATTCTTGCACAATATGGAACTAGCATTGCCACTGGGACCAAGGCTTGCTACACGTAAGTTGTAGCAGGTAGAAATCGCAAGATGTAAATGAAGGTTTCGGAATGCTCCATGGGTTTATTAGAGGATCATTAACGTCCAAGATATAAATAAATTATCAGATGGATAATGTACGAGCCGGCATGTGGCTATTTCCGGGTGATGCTGTTGTGTCGTTGGATCAGAGATTGTTAAGTCCATGCAGACACACTAGTCTTTTATCGCTTTGTTGGCGAGAAATAAGTGGGAACAGTGACAACAGCGACCTAGAATGGAGCGACTACGTAAGGTGTATCTATAGAAAAAAGGTGATCAGCTGAGATTCATCGGAACAACGCTCATCAGAGTCAGTCTGGCTCCTAATTAGGATTAGATATAAATTCTGAAGATATAAAGAAGAATTGTGCATTTCCTCATGGGGTCCGATGCTTCTCAACCCAACTCAACAAATTTCTGAAAATGTACGTTTGGAGCACAGCATTGTATGGTAGTGAAACATGGACTGTGGGAAAATCAGGACGGAAGAGAACAGAAGTACACTCCTGGAAATTGAAATAAGAACACCGTGAATTCTTTGCCCCAGGAAGGGGAAACTTTATTGACACATTCCTGGGGTCAGATACATCACATGATCACACTGACAGAACCACAGGCACATAGACACAGGCAACAGAGCATGCACAATGTCGGCACTAGTACAGTGTATATCCACCTTTCGCAGCAATGCAGGCTGCTATTCTCCCATGGAGACGATCGTAGAGATGCTGGATGTAGTCCTGTGGAACGGCTTGCCATGCCATTTCCACCTGGCGCCTCAGTTGGACCAGCGTTCGTGCTGGACGTACAGACCGCGTGAGACGACGCTTCATCCAGTCCCAAACATTCTAAATGGGGCACAGATCCGGAGATATTGCTGGCCAGGGTAGTTGACTTACACCTGCTAGAGCACGTTGGGTGGCACGGGATACATGCGGACGTGCATTGTCCTGTTGGAACAGAAAGTTCCCTTGCCGGTCTAGGAATGGTAGAACGATGGGTTCGATGACGGTTTGGATGTACCGTGCACTATTCAGTGTCCCCTCGACGATCACCAGAGGTGTACGGCCAGTATAGGAGATCGCTCCCCACAACATGATGCCGGGTGTTGGCCCTGTGTGCCTCGGTCGTATGCAGTCCTGATTGTGGCGCTCACCTGCACGGCGCCAAACACGCATACGACCATCATTGGCACCAAGGCAGAAGCGACTCTCATCGCTGAAGACGACACGTCTCCATTCGCCCCTCCATTCACGCCTGTCGCGACACCACTGGAGGCGGGCTGCACGATGTTGGGGCGTGAGCGGAAGACGGCCTAACGGGTTGCGGGACCGTAGCCCAGCTTCATGGAGACGGTTGCGAATGGTCCTCGCAGATACCCCAGAAGCAACAGTGTCCCTAATTTGCTGGGAAGTGGCGGTGCGGTCCCCTACGCCACTGCGTAGGATCCTACGGTGTTGGCGTGCATCCGTGCGTCGCTGCGGTCCGGTCCCAGGTCGACGGGCATGTGCACCTTCCTCCGACCACTGGCGACAACATCGATGTACTGTGGAGACCTCGTGCCCCACGTGTTGAGCAATTCGGCGGTACGTCCACCCGGCCTCCCGCATGCCCACTATACGCCCTCGCTCAAAGTCCGTCAACTGCACATACGGTTCACGTCTACGCTGTCGCGGCATGCTACCAGTGTTAAAGACTGCGATGGAGCTCCGTATGCCACGGCAAACTGGTTGACACTGACGGCGGCGGTGCACAAATGCTGCGCAGCTAGCGCCATTCGACGGCCAACACCGCGGTTCCTGGTGTGTCCGCTGTGCCGTGAGTGTGATCATTGCTTGTACAGCCCTCTCGCAGTGTCCGGAGCAAGTATGGCGGGTCTGACACACCGGTGTCAATGTGTTATTTTTTCCATTTCCAGGAGTGTATTTAATAGGTGGTGCTACAGACGAATGTTGAAAATTAGGTGGACTTATGAGGTAAGGACTGACGAGGTACTACACACTGTAGAGGACAAAAACTGTACTACTATTAGATGAATTAGCTGAAGAGGTTGGCACAGAAGAGGAAATCGTGGCGGACCGCATCAAACCAGTCAGAGGGCTGATGACTAAAAAAAAAAAAAAAAAAAAAAAAAAAAAGGTTCGGCGAAGTTATGGCCATGACGGAAAAATCACAGAAAGTGGAACTCAAGAACTCATACAGAAGTTAGACGACGGTTCTTCTGCCCAAGCACTGTTCGCGATTGGAACAGGAAATTGGGGAAATTAAAAGTAAAGGAAGGATGGGAAAGAGATTGGGGTTAAACACCACGCCCGAATTTCGTCAAAAGCGGATCGCTTCTACGGGTAGAGACGATGCGAAGCTACGAACGGTTATCGCAAAGCGCCAGGGACATCGCGCAGAGTTGGTAGTATTGGTGCTGCTGTGGACAGCACCAGGAGAAGTGCCTCTATGTGAAGAGAGATATGAAAGTCAGACAGGCAAGGGACAAGGGGGTACAAAAGGAGAAAGGGGGGGAGAGGGGTGCGCACGGATGTAAATTCCAGCTGTCACTTCAGCGCTGCGCAAGCCGCGATTGGTAGGGAGGGCTTTATGACAGACACGTGGACTCGTCACGAGCGCGCACTCTAGTGTGTGTGTGTCTGTGTGTGTTTGTAGAGCAGGTCGTAGCTCTTCTGTGTATCACCTGCGACGCGAGAGGGGTTGTGGGGGCGGTAGCAAGCACGCGCGAGGAGGGATAATGACCCACGAGCGCCAATATGGCGTGTGTAGGCGGATGCTAGACTCTGTGTGTGCGTGAGTGTGTGTGCGTGTGTGTGTGTGTGTGTGTTTGGGTGTGTGGGTGTGTGCTGATGGTAGAGCCGCCCGCAGAGCGCGCATTGATGACGCGGCGGTGTCGATGCCGCAGGCGACGGCCGCAGAATAAACGCGCCGCCTGTGGGGACTTGGCGGTCTGCCAGAGACACAGTGGTCGCCACCAGAGCTCTCCGGTGTTATTGGTAGGTCAGTCCTCGCGCAAGTGGAGCTGTCGCTCGGTGCCACCGATGGAAATCGCCTCCGCATTTCACCGCTGTTTGCGCAGAGTCTTATTTACGGTATTGGACAGGGCGGCACCAGAACATTTTTCCACACAAGTGACATACTACTTCGCGCCATAGCTCCCACCTAATAGTTGTCTTCCCTTCTGTTATAAATACACTACTGGACAATTAAATTGCTACACCACGAAGATGACGTGCTACAGACGCGAAATTTAATCGACAGAAAGAAGACGCTGTGATATGCAAATGATTAACTTTTCAGAGCATTCACATTAGGTTGGCGCCGGTGCGACACCTTCAACGTGCTTACATGAGGAAAGTTTCCAACCGATTTATCATACACAAACAGCAGTGGATCGGCATTTCCGGGTGAAACGTTGTTGTGATGCCTCGTGTAAGGAGGAGCAATGCCTACCATCACGTTTCTGACTTTGATAAAGTTCGGATTGTAGTCTATCGCGATTGCGGTTTATCGTATCCCGACATCGCTGCTCGCGTTGCTCGAAATGCAATGACTCTTAGAAGAATATGGAATCGGTGGGTCCAGGAGGATAATACGAAACTCTGTGCTGGATACCAACGGCCACGTATCACTAGCAGTCGAGATGACAGGCATCTTATCCTCATGGCTGTAATGGATCGCGCAGCCACGTCTCGATCCCTGCGTCAGCAGATGGGGACGCTTTCGAGACACCAACCATCTGCACGAGCAGTTCGACGACTTTTGCAGCAGCATCGATCATCACCTCGGAGACCATGGTTACGGTTACCCTTGATGCTGCATCACAGACAGGAGCGCCTGCGATGGTGTATTCAACGACGAACCTGGGTGCACGAATGCGAAAACGTCATTTCTCTCGGAGAATCCAGCTAGGTTCTATTTAAACCATCATGATGGTGTCATCCGTGTTTGGCAACATCGCGGTGAACGCAATTTGGAAGAGTGTATTCGTCATCGCCATACTGCCGTATCACCCGGCGAATTGGTATGGGGTGCCATTGGTTACACGCCTCGGTCACCTCTTGTTCGCATTGACGGCACTTTGAACAGTGGACTTTACATTTCAGACGTGTTATGACCCGTGGCTCTACCCTTCATTCGATCCCCGCGAAACCCTAGATTCCAGCAGGATAATGCACGACTGCATGTTGCAGGTCCTGTACGGGCCTTTCTGGATACAGAAAATATTCGACTGCTGCCCTGGCCAGTACATTCTCCGATCTCTCACCAATTGAAAACGGCTGGTCAATGGTGGCCGAGCAACTGGCTCGTCACAATACGCCAGTCACTACTCTTGATGAACTGTGGTATCGTGTTGAGGTTGCATGGGCAGCTGTACCTGTACACACCATCCAAGCTCTGACTCAATGCCCAGGCGTAACAAAGCCGTTATTACGGCCAGAGGTGGTTGTTCTAGGTACTGATTTCACAGGATCTATGCACCCAAATTGCGTTACAATGTAATCACATCTCAGTTCTAGTGTAATATATTTGTCCAATGAATACCCGTTTATCATTCGGAGTGCTGAAGAAAGCCGGTCTAAAATACCAAAACTTGTTGGTTACGTAAGAACAATGTGGCCCTGATTAGAAATTTTCTGCAGCAAGAAGAAGTAAAAATTAGTAATGGCGTGAGACAGAAAAGCGCTCTCTCTGCCCTTTTGTATTCGACGTTTGCATCCAGGAAGCTGTAGGCAAAGTTCTCGAAACTATTGCGGTTGGGTTCAAAATTAATGGACGTAAAACTGTCTTGCTATGCTACGTAGATTATTTTGTCGTGGTCACGAAAGGAAAAGAAGATCTGGAGAAGTCCTCAACACAGGAAAAGGATTTTCTGAATGTGTGGTATGAAAATAAACAAGCAAAAGACTAAAATGCTGGTAAACAGATGAAGAAGAAGAGTATTAACTTTTAAGAATAAGGAAAAAGTATGAATTTTAAGAATGAGTCCCAAGAGAGGAGTTAGAAATGATAGTGGAGTTTACCTATTGGAGAAGCAAGATTATAAGGATAGTAGACGCCGGAAAGAAATCGTGAGCAGGCTAAAACAACATTTAATTTGAGAAGTAAGGAAATGTATTATGAAAGCATTTGTTTGGAGTGTGACCCTATACATTTGTGACAAAAAAATGTTCAAATGTGTGTGAAATGTTATGGGACTTAACTGCTAAGATCATCAGCCCCTAAGCTTACACACTACTTAACCTAAATTATCCTAAGGACAAACACGCACACACCCATGCCCCAGGGAGGACTCGAACATCCGCTGGGACCAGCCGCACAGTCCATGACTGCAGCGCCTAAGACCGCTTGGCTAATCCCGCGCAGCATGCATGTGTGACACTTAGATTGGCTTGAAGCCCTGGAGATTAAGATCAGCTGGAGAGACAGAGTTACTAATTAAAGAGGCTCTGAGAAGAGTACAGGAAACCTGATCTCCATGGAGGCACGTCGAAGCCAGGAGACAAACCAGCTGGACGTATTTTAAGACCCAACAGAATTATTGTAACAATGGCAGAAAGTGTTACTGACGGAAACAATGGCCGGGGACAACCAAGGATGTCATACATGAGGCAGGTGTGGGTTGTACTACACACATGAAAATGAGAAAGTAGGCAGGCAGAAGATGGGAATGGCCTGTTGAGAAAGTAGACAGGCAGAAGATTGGAATGGCCTGCTGTTGCAAACCATCCAAAGGGCTGATCACTGTATAGAGTGAGGGACAGACAGAGAGACAGAGAAGGAGAAAGGGACAGAGAGCGACACAGAGACAAGAGAGAGATTCTAGCTACGACCGTTAAAAATTAAATTTAGTGTACATGGTAATGGGTTGATTTTTCTTTCAACATAAGTACTTTACAGACATTACTCTGAAAAAGAAGTAAGTATCTAAACATTATTTCAATGCTTCCTTGCCCCTCCTACGGCGCAGGAGAAGACACTCTTCCTTCAGTCAAACCATCGACTTTTTTAACTATTCAATTTCTAAATTTTTAAAGATGAATCTGTTCATGTCCATTTACAATAATGTCTGAGTTCGTCAATAGCTTTCTGGGAAAGAAGAAAGAACTGGACTTATTATATTCTTCTGGCTTCAATAAGAAGTTGTAATTTCTTAAAATGCGTGGAAAGGATGAAAATATGAAATGTTTTTTGCTTACTAATGGAACTCTTTGACTTCATAATTCACTAAGTAATTCACTTCTCATAGGAAAAAGTGCGGCATGAATACAAAATATACTTCCTAATCTTTCACTGACCTATTCCATTGAAATCACTGCCACTATTTAGCTCTAACATTTTATTATTTATTCTTTGTCAAATACAACAGGGCAACTTGGAGCTTTGGTTGGCATCTGCATCTATGTTCAAACATGTATTTCTGTCCAACTTCTGTTTCATTCGTACTCAGTCCGAACGCAGCTGTTCAGCTGCTCATTTCTCACTGTGCTAACAAAATGAATATATAGAAGCAAAATAAATGCAGGCATGTTAGAAAGAGAGAACACTAAATATTTTGGGGTACACTTGCTTAGGTTAGAATTTTGTGTAAACTTTATCTAGTCCCTTTCCAGTTAGGAATTTTTTCATGTATAAATATTTGTTATCCTAAACAATTATTGTTAGAGGTTCTCAGGTGGATTTCGTACAGACTTCCTTTTGAAAACAGAGTAATCTGAAATATGTAATTACTACATCCTTTATCTGAAAAATGGGTTTGTAATAGGCAGGTACACTCGGCTTCCACAATCAGCACTACAGCTGAATTCGATATTAGTCGTACAAACAACTAAGCATCGACATTTACGTCGAAGTGATTGTGCAGTTTACTGTGAAACCCAATAGTAAGGGAGTCAATGGTTCTCAGTTCTTCACTGCTTAGTTATTAAAACAGTCACGGTTGTTGTTACGCTGGTGTCTATTTATAAAGATCCCGGGGTTGGATGGGAACTTCTTTCTCACTTAGCGTTGCATTTTGTGCGTGCCTGTGTTGTTAAGAGGCTGTTCCGCAATTTGCTTACAATCCGATAAAACCTCTTTGGACGGTGGCATATTTATGGCCCCGCTGATAAGATGCATGGGACACGAAGTCATGGGGGATCTAGAGCGTGAAATGTGTAATAAACTGGGGAATTAGGCGCGATATGGAGGGCTGCGAGGCACTATCAGAATGTGGAGAGACTACTTAAGTACTTCTCGTGCAATCCTTTGCCGTATGTAGGGAAAGGTGATGCACTTGGCTATAGATTGAATGCGGTGAGAAATGGTAACATGGCTGATGAATGACAATAATTCGTGATCTGAAATTTCCTAACAGATTGAAATTGTGTGCTAAACCGACACTGCGAGTAAAAAGTAAAGAATAAAACTCGGGTTGGGGAAGCATAGCGGGAGAAATAACAGCCGTGTACTTTTGTATCATCCACACAATTCTGAAGACTGAAGAGGTGACAAGTGCGGGAGTTGTCGCATAATCAGCTTAACAGCTCTTGCATCCAAATTGATGACAAGAATAATATACAGAAGAATGGGGAATAAAATTGAGGATGTGCTGCATGACGATCAGTTTGGCTTTAGGAAAGGTAAAGGCATGAGAGAGGTAAGTCTGACGTTACGGTTAATAATTGAAGAAAGGCTAAAGAAAAATCAAACACGTCCATAGGATTTGTCGGCCTGGAAAAAGCGTTCGATAATGTAAAATGGTGCTGATGTTCGGAATTCTGAGGAAAGTAGGGGTAAGCTATAGGGAGAGACGGGTAATATGTACAATAGTCAAGAGGGAATACAAAGAGTGGACGACAAAGAACGAAGTGCTCCTATTAGGAAAGGGTGTAAGAGAGGCATGTAGTCTTTCCCCCTATTGTTCAATCAGTACATCGAAAAAGCAATGATGGAAATAAAAGAAAGGTTCAGGAGTGGAGTTAAAATTCAAGGTGAAAGGATATCAATGATACGATTCGATGATAACATTGCCATACTGAGTGAAAGGGAAGAAGAATTACATGATCATCTGAATGGAATAAACAATCTAATGAGTACAGAATATGGACTGAGAGTGAATCGAAGAAAGACGAAAGTAATAAGAAGTAGCAGAAATGAGAATAGTGAGAAATTGGAGCATCAGTATTGATGGTCACGAAGTAGATGAAGTTAAGAATTCTGCTACCTTGTCGGTAAATAAAAAAATGATGGACGGAGCAAGGAGGAAATCATAAGAAAACTAGCGCTGCAAAAAGGGCATTCCTGGCCAATTGAAGTGTACCAGTTTCCAACACAGGTCCTAATTTGAGGAAGAAATTTATGAGATGTTGTGTCTGGAGAACAGCATTCAATGGTAGTGAAATTTGGAGTGTGGGAAAATTGGAACAGAAGAGAATAGAAGCATTTGAGATGTGGTGCTACAGGTGAATGTTGAAAATTAGGTGGACTGATAAGGTAAGGAATGAGGAGGTTCTGCGCAGAGAGCGTAGGCATATGTGGAAAACACTGACTATAAGAAGGGACAGGATGATAGGACATCTCTTAAGATATCCGGGAAATACTTCCATGGTACGAGACCGAGCTTCGGAGGGAAAAAACTGTAAAGGAAACAGAGATTGGAATATATCCAGCAAATAATTGAGGACGTTCGTTGGAATCGCTACACTGAGATAAAGAGAGTGGCTCAGGAGAGGTATTTGTGGCGGGCCGTTTCAAACCAGTCAGAAGACTGAGATAACAAAACATTTCAGAGGAACTATTCTGACACTTGATATTGTAAGACGCACATTAATTCATTCAGAGCGCAAGATTCGTTACATTCAACGTTCCTGTGTGAGTCTCGCATATACTTCTAAAACTCCTCAGCACATCTTCATCTTTTAGTTTAAGCGGAAGTGTTTACACAGTGGCTCTATAATTTCACTGTGTTCGTAAAAATGTTTTCAACGGCACTATTGCTTGTTCCCACAACATTTATTGTAAATTGTGTTAAAAACGCACTTGAAAGAGCTTTGCTAAGACGAGAGGCTGACAGAGACCGTAACTTAGAATGACACATTTTTGTGGCCTGTGATTGACAACAGTCATTATCAAATATTCGTAAATTCCTTAAGGAGATAAGTAACTTGTAGATGCAATTAGAGCAATGCTCACGGTAGATTTAATAGTGCTTCAGGAAGCACGAACTACTACGGGAAGTGCAGTTGCAGAAGGAATTGTCACATTTCTTCTCAAAATAAGAAATGTGAAATCATTTATGTTCTTAGATTTCATGGTGATCAACATTTTGAAAGCTTGTGCTGTAGAAGTAGATTTTTGTGAGGAATTAACTGTGACAAATTTCCTGTGGTGCTGAGCGACAGGCATACTGTGTCTTTTGAAATAATACCCCGCCATTTGACTGTTTATTAGTGTAGTTTTCTTCTGTGCAACCTGGATTTCGGCTTTCAGGCCATTATCGAGTACAATGTTGTTAGATCATTAACATCGTTTTCTGTGTACTGTGCAGGATGACAAACACAGTTCAACACATTTGCAAATGTTGATACGAAAGGCACAAAATTAACGTCTCCTAGGAATGCAGCACATTACTGTACAAGAACGTCATGTCTGGTAAAGTCAGCCCATTCAACATATGCATTCTACAGTTGCTTAACTTCTTTAGCGCTTCGTTTAATCTGTCCCTCCCTTATACCTTTCAGAGCAGCATTTGGCGCAACGAGCATCCATTCTGCAATTAACATATTCATGTACACATCGAGATTTCAGAGCCAATGCGCACTTAAATAAAAAGGCTAACAAATGAACATGGAGTTGAAGCCCTTGAGGTGTATTTGTAAAATTCAACAGAAAAGATGTACACAACACGCTGGCTCTGTAGACAGTAGTCATACGAGTTTAACCTCTGTAATTAAACTGAAGAATCAAATAAACTGGCGCACCTGCCTAATATCGTGTAGGGCCCCCGCGAACACGGAGAAGTGACGCAACATGACGTGGTATGGACTCGACTAATGCCAGCAGTATCGCAGGAGGGAATTGACACCATGAATCCTGCAGGGCTGTCCATAAATCCGTTAAAAGTAGAGGGGTGTGGAGATCTCTCCTGAACAGCACGTTACAAGGTATCCCAGATATGCTCAATAATGTTCATGTCTGGGGTGTTTGGTGGCCATTGAAAGTACTTAAACTCAGAAAAGTGTTCCCGGAACACTGGGTGTCGCAGTGCCCTGCTGGAAATGCCCAAGTCCGTCGAAATGCAAAATAGACATGAATGGATGTAGGTGATCAGACAGGATGCTTACGTACAGGTCACCTCTCAGGGTCGTATCTAGTCCAATCAGGGGCCCGATACCGCTCCAACTGCACACGCCGCACACCATTACAAAGCTTGAACAGCCCACTGCTAACATACAGGATCAATGGATGCATGAGGTTGCCTCCATACTCATACACATTCATCCGTTCGATACAATTTGAAACGAGGATCGCCCGACGAGGCAACATGGTTCCATTCATAAACAGTCCAATGTCGGTGTTGACGGGCCCAGACGAGGCATGAAGCTTTGCAACACGGTGGCATCAAGGGGACACGAGTGCGCTTCTGTTTCCGAAAGTCAATATCGATTATGTTTTCTTGAATGGTTCGCACGTTGACATTTGTTGATGACCCAGCGTTGAAATCTGCAGAAAATGGATGAACGGTTGCACCTGTGTCACGCTGAACCATTCTCTTCGTCATTGGTCCTGTTCTTGCATGATCTATTTCCGGCAGTAGTTATGTCGTAGATTTGATGATGTACCGGGTTCCTGATATTCACGGTACACTCATCGAATAGTCGTATGGGAAAATCCCCAATCAGTTGCTACTTCGTGCCCCGACTATAACACCACGTTAAGACTCACTTCAATCTTGACAACCTGCCATTGTAACAGCAGTAACCGATCAAACAGCTGCGCCAAACGCTTATTGTCTTATATGGGCGTTACCGACCACAGCGCTGTATTCTGCCTGTTTACATATCTGTGTATTTGAATACGCCCGCCTATACCAGTTTCATTGGTGCTTAAGTGTTGATCAAAGAGTCTAAAACCGGAGCTACAAAGTAAATATCACGCCGAATAACGGGCATTTGTGACAACAGGGTTAAATCAAACTTCCTGGCAGATTAAAACTGTGTGCCCGACCGAGACTCGAACTCGGGACCTTTGCCTTTCGCGGGCAACTGCTCTACCATCTGAGCTACCGAAGCACGACTCACGCCCGGTACTCACAGCTTTACTTCTGCCAGTATCCGTCTCCTACCTTCCAAACTTTACAGAAGCTCTCCTGCGAACCTTGCAGAACTAGCGCTCCTGAACGAAAGGATATTGTGGAGACATGGTTTAGTCACAGCCTGGGGGATGTTTCCGGAATGAGATTTTCACTCTGCAGCGGAGTGTGCGCTGATATGAAACTTTCTGGAAGATTAAAACTGTGTGCCCGACCGAGACTCGAACTTCTGCCAGTATCCATCCTTTCTTTCAAGAGTGCTAGTTCTGCAAGGTTCGCAGGAGAGCTTCTGTAAAGTTTGGAAGGTAGGAGACGGATACTGGCAGAAGTAAATCTGTGAGTACCAGGCGTGAGTCGTGCTTTCGGTAGCTCATATGGTAGAGCACTTGCCCGCGAAAGGCAAAGGTTCCGAGTTTGAGTCTCGGTCGGGCACACAGTTTTAATCTGCCAGGAAGTTTCATATCAGCGCACACTCCGCTGCAGAGTGAAAATCTCATTCAGGGTTAAACCAGTTTACAAACTGAAGCCATTCTAAGCATTATCATCAGACATTAAAAATGCATTTACTATCAATGGAGCAGAGTCGGAGCTCAAGGTTCAGAATGGGGAAGGATAGGAAAGAAAACCGGTCGTGCTCTTTCAAAGGAAGCAGACAGATAAGGCCTGAAACGATTTAAGAGATTTGCAGAGAACCTATATCTGAAAGGCCGGACGGCGACTAGGGCACCCATCCTCCTCAATGCAAGTATTTATCCAGCGGATAAACATATTTGAATAAAATAGTTCTCTGCCCCACCCACTTCTTTTACTGTGCCATTATGGATATGTATGACCTACACTATCATGTTCAGGTGGATATTTACGTGAGTAAATAGTTGGTATTACTGCTCAGCACAGACGCCTTTTCACAGCAGAACGCCAAGTGAAAAACAGGTAACGTTTCGTCTCTTCCTGGTTACCTTTTTTTTTCACAAACAGCAATGCTCAAGTTAAAAACATTAATTATACAAGACTAATGAGTACTCTCTGCTAAAGTTGAATCAGTGAGATACTGCTCATTGCTATTTTTTATACAGAGCGTACCAGAACTCCATCGACGAAATTCCAAAAGGGACATTTGCTTAGTATTATGGTGTAAGGGACTCGTGATCTCCGGCGGAGTAATGAGATTTCGCTTGATTTCTTAACCCTTCTACGGTATTACAGAGAAAAGGTCCGTGTAACAGTGCAAATGTCGACAGTATGTGCTTTGTGTCTTGTTTGCAAACAATCGAGTTCACTTCATTATTGGTTCTTGCTTTTTACACGAGCAATGCTAACTTTACTCTCGGTCCTCATACTTGCACTCAGTAGGGCTCGGTTCAGTTTTGGGTTTGTTTTTCCGGCAGTGTCAGTTGCACGTTGGCAGAGAGACACAGCACTATGGATAGCTTGGTACTGATGAAGAATCGGCCGATATGCACCTCACTGAATGCAATGGAAAAGCGGCAAGACGACGCTCTGGTCAGCAACTGCATTATCACTACAGTGATTTTGCATCTGTACATAGTGAAACGTCCCCTTTGAACAATTACACATGACTGTGCTTAAGCTGACACACAATATTTTTTTTAGCGCAACGCAATCTGACTTTCAATAACCCCTAAAAAAGAATGGCCATGACTAACATTAACCTATACGTTTCACAAATCACTTACCTCATAAAAATCTTGGTTACTCGAACTACTGAAATACAGCGAGCGCCACTACTGCCAGCTAAATAAAAGATTCAAACTACTGAAGGCACTAACTACTGACAGGCATAGTTAGAAAATAAAAGATTTTGATAGAGAACAAACAATGCATTTACCTTAATAGTCAAAATATATATAGCAAGTCATGACATCCAGTCTTACAAATTTCAAAACCCCGCCATCTCTCTCCACACATCCACCACTGCTGGCGGCTCACTTCCAACTGCGCAACGCTAAGCGCCGCTAACAGCCAACTGCCCAACGCTACAATGGCAAGTATTACAACAATGCCAACCAGCCACAGACTGCACACAGCACAGCCAGTGATTTTCATACAGAGGTGGTGTTACAAATAAAAAAACCTAAACAGCCTACTTACAATAGAAACCTAAAATAATCGGATCATTTCGAGTTACTACGTTTTGGTGAGTGCATTTTATATTCCTTTTTACTTTTGTGAAAGTATTCTCACAGAAACCAAGATAAAGACTACGGGTGGTGAGACGTGCTTGGGTAGCATATTCGGTAGCGCACTGCGGAAGGCAAGAGCCCCGAGTTCTGATCTCGGTCAGGCACACAGTTTTAATCTGCCACGAAATTTCATATCAGTGCACAGTCACCTGCAGGGTGAAAGTTTCATTCTTACAACAGCCCCCAGGCTGAGGATAAGCAATGTCTCCGCAATATCCATTCTTCCAGGAGTGCTAAAATGGTTTGAACGGCTCTACACACTATGGGACTTAACATCTGAGGTCATTAGTCCCCTAGAACTTAGAACTAATTGAACCTAACTAACCTAAGGACATCACACACATGCATGCCCGAGGCAGAATTCGAAGCTGCGGCCGTAGCAGCCGCGTGGTTCCGGACTGAAGCTCCTAGAACCGCTCGACCACAGCGGCCGGCCCAGGAGTGCTAGTTCTGCAAGTTTTGCAGAAGAGCTTATGTGAAATTTGGAAAGTAGGAAACGAGGTAGAGCAGAATAGAAGATGAGGAGGAGTCGCTAGTCGTGCATGGGTAGCTCAGTCAGTAGAGCACTTGTCCACAAAAGGCAAACGTCCCGTTCGAGTCTTCGTCCCGCACACAGTTTTAATCTGCCAGGAATTTTCATATCAGTCCACAGTACGCTGCAGAGTGAAAATTTCATTCTAAAGATAATACTGGTAACATAGCCCTAATAATTTATGATTACGTTATTACTTTCTAACGAGGCATCGTAAACCATGGCTCCCCGAACACCAAAATACTCAGAAAAAGTCCATGAACAACCTTGTAAAGTTTGTTGAGATGACTTCTGGTTCACCCTGTATACCCCGCTTACTGTATATGAGCCGTTAGACTGGTGCTGTATTTTATTGATAGATGTCATACGTATCAGAGGTATGGCTATATGTAAATTAACATAGTGCAAAGGTAACTGAATGATACAGTTTCTGAAACTTGGCTGTTTAATTTAATATAGCTCATGTATAACTCATATATGGATTCTTTGTATTATTGTAATGTGGATAATTACAATATATGCTAAATTATTGACACGAACAAGATTATTTTCTTAATGTCTTAACTAATCGAAACTTATTGTAAATTATAAATGTAGGGTTGATTTAAAGTAATAGAACTTAACACTTCAGGTGCCAAGGTTCGGTGGCCCACTTTGTTAGGTTAACACAGTTTTACTGATACATCAAGTGCTGTAATTCTTAAATTATTTACTGAGCTATAAACGTGAATTGACAGTAGCAATATACAGACTGTCCAAATATTTTCTCAATGTTCATGAAAGAATTGGTTGAACCTGTTTCACTACTGTCACTGAGCATAGTTTCTCCTACATTCTTTGTGTGGACGTGAACTACTAATTCCTCACAAGTTGACATCTTGTGTTCTATGGTTTGTGTGGTATCTTAATGTTGTTTTGTACACTATCAAAATGATGTCCTCTGTTTCGTATGGGAGGTTATTGGAGATTTGTGTGATTGAATCTGGTGTGAAATTTATGACTCGTTTGAACGCCGTATTGAGCCGTGCAGTTATCACATGCAGTTTTATATATCTCAGAACTTGGACACATATATTGTCTACTGTTTAGCGTAATTGAACATTATTGCTGAAAACTTCCTGGCAGATTAAAACCATGTGCGGGATTGGACAGAACAAAACGGATACATATCACGATCCATCCTCACAATGTTATTTCTATTTCCTCGTATCTTCTTCTACCTTCTAAACTTCGCAGACGTACTTCTGTATAACTGGTGATCAACGCCTGATGGAAGACTGTGGAGAAACAGTCTCGTAAAAGTCTAGGTCCAACGTTCGTCTCCCTGTCCGGGATAAAATTTTAATTTCTAAGGAGGTCTGCACTCACTTGCAGAGTAAAAACCCATTTTGTTATAATTTTTTGTGTTTTTGGGATTCTTGTCAGGTTATATAATTTGAAGAGATTGGCAATTTTCCTGGGATATATTACTGGAAAGGGGAATGCATGTTGCTAATATATTCTCATGGCTCTTAATGGCGGTTTCGTTCATTTAGGCCGGCCGATGTGGTCTAGCGGTTCTAGGCGCTTCAGTCTGGAACGGAGCTACCGCTACGTCGCTGGTTCGAATCCTGACTCGGACATGGATGTGATATCCTTAGGTTAGTTAAGTTTAAGTAGTTCTAAGTTCTAGGGGGCTGATGACCTCAGATGTTAAGTCCCATAGTGCTCAGAGCCATTTGAACCTTTTTTTCAGTTAGTTTTTACTTTTTTTTTTTTTTTTGATTAGTTGTGTGGGCTTGTACCCATTAACATCAGTTATTTATTTTATGACTTTCATTACGTTTTGAATGTACCAAGTGGAACTTTCAGAGCTTCATGAATCACTGAATCAGATGCTGCTAGTTTGGGGTGACAGTAAGAAGCATATATATTTGTATCAATGGTTTATAAATTTAATTTTCATATGATATCTGTTATGTCCGTCTAGTAGGTGAGTGTCGTGCAGAAGACACCAGTTCGATTCCCTGTACTACCAGGTGTTTTTCCTGGTACGGGGTGCAACCAGTCTCGTGAGCTGGGTGGTGGGGACTCCAGGTCATGAAAACTGATAACGGCCAGGAGAGAGGTGTGTCGACTCTACGCCACCCTCCCTCTCCCAAGTCATTCCTCCCCTATGGCACTTTTGGCAAAGGACGACACGGATGTCGCTATCGTTTGGCCCGCTAGGACTCTTGCATGGAGTTTACAGTTACGTTATGCGTTCTCTCATAAGTTTGGAGGATGGCTTATATATCATCTTTGCCTTCTGCATAAATAATTGGAAAAGTGTCATGTATTATATACCTTCTGAATGCATGTTGGTTTATTTCTGAATATCTTTTGCGCCTAACGGCTGAGGAATGTTTTTGCGATAGTTCCTGACATACTGGCTGCCTTTAATTTGCTGGTCCTTTATTCCAGTGAGAGAGATGTAGCTGTATTTTAATATCTGCTCCAAGAGGTGTATTAATTATGTAATTACTGCACGAGACAGTTCCTCCTAATTTATTAGAGTTTCTTTGATTTCAGGTATTGCTTCGCCAAAGGGAGTGTTAATGTACTGCCAATTTACCTTTAGAAGAGTTATTTATCATCTGTTAGTAATGTCTATGATATGTCAGTCATTTAACTGAAAAATGAGTGTCTATTCCGCGTTGAATAGTTTCTTTCAGACACAATGTTTTCCTGTAAGCTTTTTGAGATTCAGTAGAATCTTATACATTGGTCAAATTATTGGACTTGAGATGGTTCCCATGGAGCACTTTTTTGAGATTTTGATTGAGATATTAGGCTCTGTACTGTTAGATTCACACATATACTCGTGCAGTAATGGATTTCTGTTTCAGGTATCAGTAAGTTAATATTTTTCTAGCTGTGCTGTACTGTTTTCTTAGAAAATATTCCAAGTATCCTGGATGTATGGATTCCCATGTATAATTTCTGCTGATAAGCCTTTGTTGTCATTGGTGACAATTTATTTACGGGCTTCTAGTTTTGTGTGCGGAGGGCTCCACTGTCACTGATGGTCGTTGTGTTAATAACTCTAGTGGTTCTTTCTACAAACATACTTCTAACTTTTTCTTATACAAAGAATTAAAAAAATTTCGTATCCTGTTTATTTCCTGAATACTAGGTGACACAGTAGAGCAAAACATACCATTTAAGTTTCCGTAACAGTACTTACCCACAGAGCAGCGTTAGTTATATTAATTGAAATTACTTGGTACGTCGCTTGTATTTGGCAGTGTCGACGAGACAGACCGCTACAGTCGATCAATCCTGCTATTGATATATCGCTCGTGTGTGGAGCGCTAATGAACTACTCATCGACGGGACTACTTCATGTGCAAGAGCAGGGGGTACACTACGGCATAAAAGGTCTTGAAACTTGCCAGCGAAATAAAACACTGCACTAAAGAAAGACAACTATACAGTCAACTCTATTCTGTAGAGCGCAGCACGTTATTACATTTCCTACCTGTGCTATTGGCTGTGCTTGAGCAGATCTTTCAACAAAATGTTTCAGTGCTTTCCACATGTTCCACAATGTGCCTTTTAGCGTTAAGTATGGGATCTAGGAATTTTTCACTTAAGACGCAGTCACATTTTAGCCACTTTTTCAGAATTGCTTTCGAAGACTGCTGGTGAATTTTCGGTCGCCTGGAGATGGTCATTTATAACGAAACCGGTTGTGGAGTAATAAACGTACCTGAAATATGCCTGCAGCGGTCTTTTACTGACATTTGCATTATGGAACTGTAGAGGAACAGAGCGGTCACGATTATATTCTAACATAACCATAGTAAATCTCACTGCAGAGACCGAAGATTCCTTCGTGCATAACATCTCATTGAAAAAATCTGTGTGTGTGTGTGTGTGTGTGTGTGTGTGTGTGTGTGTGTGTGTGTGTGTGTGTGTGTATGTATGTGTGTGTGTGTGTGTGTGTGTGTAGAATGTGTGTGTGTGTCAATGACACGAACACATTGTATCACTAACCTCGCAGCTAATTAAAAATGTACTGAACGTGCTAATTTGGTGATTCATGAACAGCATGTGGGTTAATGTCGAATTTGGGCCGAATTAGATGAGAACTTAATCGAAAGTTTACATTCGTACTAACTAGCAAAACATTTCTTATAGAATTCGATGATGGCATATCGCCTTACGGAATTTCACATGTGGCCCATGAGATGTTTTATGCAAGCTACGTGCAGGAGCTGTTGGCAGCAGTGTCGTGTGGCCCCATTAACCTGAGAGACGATGTGTGCTGTAGTGCTGTGCGCCTCGCCTTGTTAATAGCCCTGCTGCTGGGACAGATTTATTACCACGCTTGGCCTCAACAAGTGCGCTGGGGTGCTCGGAAGCGGCTCTCAGTGCAGTCTTTCCCGTAACAGGTAGCTTCCTCTGCCAGTGAGTGGAATTAAAGTGCGAGGGTAACACTGATTCCACATACCGTTTTAGTTTCTCTCAGCTGCTTTGCACACAATTGCTACACACGACAAGAAAACTTTTTTTTAATAAAATTGAGCTATCCTATCGGTTTTTAGTTCACTGATTCCTAATGTTATATTACAAAAAACCACCATCGTTTCATAATTAACGCACAATGTTTAAAAATTGTTGTTTTATTGATTACATATCGAAGACAATCAAAGAGTTTCTGTTTGAGGGCCTTACTGCAGCATATATGTAATGTAGCACGATTCCGATGCTGTTATATAAGCAACGACATGTAGGGAGGCGATTAGAGTGGCATTCGTGCCGAGGTGCGGTTGCACATGAAATTTTTTCCTTTATTTCTTTTTTGCCTGGTTTCAAGCAGCCCACAAATTCCTCTCGTATGGCAATTGCAACCTACATCCTCAATTATTCGTTGGATGCATTCCTAACTGTATTCTTCTATATTTTCTACCCTCAAGGCTCCCTCTAGCACCACAGAAGTTAATCGCTGATGTTTTAACTGATGCCTTGCCATGCTGTTCCTTCCTCTTGTCGGTTTTTCCCTATATTCCTTTTTTCATCGATTTTGTGAAAAATTTCCCACATTACTTGCGTTATTAGTCCACCTAATGTTAAACATTCTTCTGTAGCAGCTTATCTCAAATGCTTCGATTCCCTTCTGTTCCGGTTTCCCCACAGTCCATACTTCACTACCACACAGTGCTGTGCTCCAAACGTACATTCTGAGAAATTTCTTCTTCTAGTAAAGGCTTATGTTTGAAACTAGTAGACTTCTCTTTACCAGTAGAGCAGTTTTTTCCAGTGCTACTCTGCTTTTTATGTCATCCTTGTCCGTCTGTCAAGATCTATTTTGCTGCCTGGGTAGCAGAATTCCTTAACTTCGTCCACACTGTGATCCCCAATTCATTTCTGCTACTTCTCTTACATTCGCCTTTCTTCGATTTATTCTCAATCCATATTCTGTACTAATTACACTGTTCATTCTTATCATCAGATCCTGTAACACTTCTTCATTTTTACTCAGGATAGCAATGTAATCATCGAACCTTAACACATAATTTCACCTGCAATTTTAAACCCACTCTTGAACTTTTCTTTTCTTTCCGTCATTTATTCTTAACTGTACCGGTATATATTCTATGTTGAACAGTAGTTGCGAAAGCCTATATACCTGCCTGTGAACTAATATCGCGTTTCATATATTCTACTCACCAACGATAGTAGTCGTTTTGCTGCCCCTTCTTTCAATGATTTTAGAAATTCTGATGGCATGTTATCTATCCCTCATCCCTTATTTGATACTAATTTTTCCAGAGGTCTTCCGAATTGAGATTACAATCGTGGATTCCCTGTCGATTCCTCTTCCCTCTTCTATCTCATCATCAGGTAAGACCAACACCCCCCCCCCCCTCCCGCATCCTAAGGGCCCTCAGTCAACTCTATAACTCTATCCACTCTCTGCTCTGCACTTAACAGTGGAATTTCCACGGCACTCTTAATGTTACCGCCCTTGCCTTTAATTTCGCCGAAGGTTGCTTTCGGTTTTCTATATGCTCAGCCAGTCCCTCCGACAATCACTTCTTTGTAGATTTGTTTACATATTTCATGCAGCCACTTCGCCTTAAGTTCCCTGCACTTCTTACTTATTTCATTCCTAAGTGACTTGTAACTCTGTATTTCTACATTTTCCTTACCCGTAGTATCTTCACAGTTAGCTTCCTTGTACCTACATTTCTCATTCCAAATTCCGTGATTGCTCTTTTTTAGATAAGTCTATTCCTCTTCCAATTAACAGCCTACTGAGCTGTTCATTCTTTTCGTATCTGTAGCCTCAGAGAAATTTAGTCGTATCTCTTCATTCCGTAGCACGTCCGTATCCCAATTCTTTGCGCATTGATTCTTCCTGTGACAGTCTCCTTTACTCCGTCTCCTACAACCGCATTCCATTTCCCTATGACTACTAGATTTTCATCTCTCCTTGCGTACTGAATTTCTCGTTCAGTATCCCCATATACTTTCTCTGTCTCTTCATCCTCTGCTCCCGACGTTGACATGTATACATGAACGATTGTTGTCGGTGTTGGTTTGCTGTCGATTCAGATGAGAACAATCCTATCTTTGAACTGTTCACAGTAACTTACTCCCTGCTCTGCCTTCCTGTTCATGAAGAATCTTATTCCAGTTATTTTCTACTGTTATTGATGTTACCCTACATTCGTCTGACCAAAAATCCTTCACTTCACTGAATCCATGATATCTAGATTGAGCCTTTGCAATACCCTTTCCTGGTTTTCTAGGTTCACTATCACGTTCAAACTTTCGACATTTCACTGCCCGACTCATAGAATGTTACCCTTTCGTTGAATGTTTTTTATTCCAGTCTTTAATCACAATATCAATTCCTTCGACGATAACCGGTTTCAGTCAACAATGACCATCTTCAGATCTGTTCTACACCATGTCCTCATGTTATAAGTCCGTAATGACATTGACAGAACATACAAATGTACTCAGCACAGCATCGTCACATAGATCTAAAACATGGTGTGAAAATGGCCATATCGTAGACACCGTCATTTTATCAGAGTAGGACATGGTGTAGAAGAGATCTGAAGACGGTCATTATTGACAAACCGGTCATCGTGAAAGGAAATTGATATTGTGATCAAAGACTAGAATAAAAATCATTTGACAGTATTCGATCATTCTTCTTATTCGCGACTCTGTCGCAGTTGGTGACCCTGTCGTTGGTTATTCAGTCTTTTACTCATGGTCATTTCCCTAATTCTTAAACTATGGAGACGTTACTACCATAAGCGACCAGTGAAGAATATGTATGGGGAACAATGTATGTCGAAATCCATCGGTGTGGAATGGTGCGTCGGTGGCATGGTTGCCTCATTGCTCTCCGAGATTTTACATGATTACCATACAAATTCAAGATTGTACGACCTTCAAATGGAAACATTTTAATCGCTCCTGATATATACCCTGGAGTGTAAAATTGAAGGATGAAAGTAACTTTCCCGTCTCGTCATTGTGAAGTAACACCGCCCGATGAAACATGCATAGTACGGGAGAAAACTGAAAGAAATACGCAATTGGACGAACATGATCAACTTTTATCAAATACAATAATTACACTGAAGTTACCACGGTTTATGGTGGTTCCATGGATATTACAGAAAGCGGGATATGTTTCTTAATAGAGCGCATGAAAATCACGGAAAGCAACGCATGCTGTGAAAAGCACTCCCGTGCTGGCAACAATGTTGGTTAGCAGTTCTTGTAGCAGAGTGTTTCACTCCTGCTTCAGCACAGCTGACAGGTGCTGGATGGTTGTTGATGCATATTGAAACGTATCTGCTACTGTAGGGACCATGTACATAAGATCTAACTTGTTAGGCCAAGCCAACTGAAACGCTATTTCTCATATCGGTAAACGTTTGTACAACGGAACTGTCGAAGAAACATGTCCTTCACCAAGTACAGTTGATGGCCCTGATTAATCCATAATCAAAACCTGTCAAGGTTACTAACTACCGAAAATCAAATTCAGTCAGTATTTATTTAATAACACCACACGCACTTGGGGAAAACCTAAACAAATTTGTTCAAAAATTTTAAAACGGAAAATGGGTTGGTTCAAATGGTTCTGAGCACTGTGGGACTTAACATCTGAGGTCATCAGTCCCCTAGAACTACTTAAACCTAACTAACCTAAGGATAATACGCACATCCATGCCCGAGGCAGGATTCGAACCTGCGACCGTAGCGGTCGTGCGGTTCCAGACTGAAGCGCCTAGAACCGCTCGGCCACAGGGCCAGTGGAAAATAGGTGTGAGTTCTTAAGGGACTATACAGCAGAGGTCATCGCTCCCTAGAGTTACACCTTAATTAAACTAATTTAAACTAACCTATGCTAAGAACAACACACACACCCATGCCCGACGGAGGACTCGAACCTCCGGCGGGAGGGGCCGCGCAGTCACTGACATGGCGCCTCTAACCGCTCGGCCACTCCGCGCAGCTTTAGAAATGGACATGAAGCATTAAACTGTCTCAGTTACCCACAATACACACATGGTTGGAGGTGCTACTTTTAAAGATCTCGAGCGATTTTAAACAATGTGGAACAAATAAATGCTTTCCCGATGGCATGCAGACATGCACAGGAACTCTTGTGTGCACTTAGCAAGTTGTCGAGCAAGAGAAACGACGCAAATATTATACAAACTTTCAAACTCTTCTTCTGTTCGTCCAACACTTTAGTGTACCCTAAATTTATAAAAAAAGTTTCCCCGTCTTTCAGAAGCGAAATTAAATGAACGGGGATTTACTGGATCAAACATACAAATCATAATGTTACACTCCAATTTTGAATCAATAATTTTGTATTATAGGGAGAGTTGGGTGTCATTCAAGCAAATTGTTGCTAAGTTTTTACGAAGCAAAAACGACCATTACGACACTTCTATCTCAGCCTACATGAGGGAAAATTCAAATGCTAGGATGTTTTTGAACCACAAGATTAGCTTCGCGTTTACGAAGATGAAACCTTCATTTATTTGAAAAATTACATTACTTTTATTCTAAATACATTGGTTTTGGTAACTTTTACTTCATATCGAAGTTAGATGGCGACACAACAGTATAAGAAAACTAAGACCGTATAGGCATTCAGCGCTGATGAAACCTTGAGATAACGCTATTCGTGACTAAACAGTTCTCCTGTGTTATGTTTTCTTGTTGGTTAGCTTCTTTATGCCATCGTTGCACAGTCACAATGAACAACATGTAGGCATTTATGAGCTCTTTCTGTGTTATGGATTCATTGTCGTATTACTTATTTTTCATGTATTTTTTAAGGACCACAGGCATGTATCTTACTGTTGACACTCGAAAATGATTTGTTCGTTGTAACTATGTAGTATATTTTACCTCTAAATTTTTAAAATTTTTAAATTTTTCGTCCTTTACCTTAGTTTTATTACCTAACTTTTACTTATTTGTGTTATATATTTCTTTACAGCCTTATGAAGGAGGCACTAAGTGCCTGAAACCGGTTAATGAAGTAAAATTTCTTTTACGCAACTGGTTTGATGGTTCAAATGGTTCTGAGCACTATGGGACTTAACTTCTGAGGTCATCAGTCCCCTAGAACTTAGAACTACTTAAACCTAACTTACCTAAGGACATCACATACATCCATGCCCGAGGCAGGATCCGAACCTGCGACCGTAGTGGTCGTGCGGTTCACAGACTGTAGCGCCTAGAACCACTCGGCCACTCCGGCGGGCCTGGTTTGATGAAGATCGTCTCCTTCAACGACTGCGGTCTTATTGTTGTGATTTTTACTTGCGTGTAATAGGTTCTCTATTAAATGATAACACTGCTGTATTGAAACCACGAATCCAGAACATATACTTACATCAGTACGGTCAATATATACGTAGACATTAATAAAATGTCAGCACCATTAGCCCACAAATCGCTGTGAGATGGCTATAATACCACTGTCCACCGTTCTAAAGCAATAGTTATATTTTAATGCCCTTTCCGTTCATTACAATAAAACAGTCAAATTTATTGTATTTTATAATTCCTAACTTTAAAAAATGTTTATAACATTATCTTCACATGCTCCTAAATTCCAAAGTTTTAAAGTTATATTGCTCATTACTTTACATAATATATTGGTGTATGCTAAATTGTATCCATTATCACATCTGTTTGTGTGATAGTTGTGAATGAATGAACATGAGAAGATTATTTCACCACCCCCGCATTTCGGGCAAACTGTGTTTTATTTGAATCAGGCTACCTCTGCTACATTTTCTTTTTCTTCTTCTTCTTCATCTTCATCGCCTTTGCCGTTTCTCTAGGTTGCTGGCAATGTTATGTGGACTGAGGCAGTGTTAAAAACCGCTGGTGGTCGGATGCTCTCGCTGTGTACCCATCTGTCTGTGTGTTCAATACCGAGTTCAAGAGTGAGAACGTTTTCTAAATACTTGGGCAACTTCTACTTGAGGTGGGACGTGGCTACCAGCCTATTATTCACTTATATTAGGTTCCTGTGTAAGTTCGTAGCTTTTCTCGTTTTGCATGCTGGTATTTAAATTGCTCTGCGTTTATTAATCGAATCTCATTTTTAATTTCTAGTTCACTGTTGCTGTTTGAAATTACATATATTGTCATTTTGACAGTTAGAGACAGAGAGTGGAGCCGTGGACGCTAGAAATGGAGCGCCAAGTGGAGAAATTAGAACATTTTCAACATATACCTCTGTCTGATTTCAATAGTGGGGTGATAGCAGCAGAGGCAGCCAGAAACATTTGCACCGTGTATGGGGATAATGCCACTGGACAGAGCACGGTAGTAAATTAATGATTTTCTTGTTTTAAGGAGTATCGTTTTAATTTTAGTGACTCTCCACCTCCAAGGTCGTTTTGACGATAGTTACTCTATACGTCCAGGAAGACCTTCGGAGTTTGAAAAGACTGTTTAAACGCATTAATCCACAATGATCACGTCATTGTACCCGATAACTGGCAAATGTGATGAACTGTCATCATTCCATAATTGTGCGACATTTGCATGCAGTGGGGAAGGTACAAAAATTATGTGTATGTGTACAGTTGCTCTGAGCCAAAATCACAAAACTGAGTTGCTTGCTACATGAGAATCGCTCCTTGCTCGCCATCAACTTGTTAATGACTAAAACCGACCATTTCTACAGTGTACGGTTACAGGTGAAGAGAAATGGCGTCTTTATGCAACAATAACGAAAAGGAACACATGGTTGAGACCAAACAAGCAAAGACCCGCCCGCATCCACAAAAGATAACATCATCCATCCGGTGGAACCGCAAGGGTAAGATATACTAAGAACTGCTTCCACGATGTATAACCATCATCGCTGACATTTATCGTCAACAGCTGAGACTCTTGCAGACAAAAACCAAGAACGGCTACCAGGAAACTCTGTAAAATGATGCGACTCCACGATATCATCCGCCTGCATTCTACTAAACTGACAAACACTGCGGTGGTCTAGCGGTTCTAGGCGCTCAGTCCGGAACCGCGTGACTGCTACGGTCGCAGGTTAGAATCCTGCCTCGGGCATGGACGTGTGTGATGTCCTTAGGTTAGTTAGGTTTAAGTAGTTCTAAGTTCTAGGGGACTTATGACCACAGCAGTTGAGTCCCATAGTGCTCAGAGCCATTTTTTGACAAACACTATTCGCAAGTAGGGTTGAGAAGTCATTCCGCAGCTACCTTATTCATCCGATCTCGCGACCTCAAATTCTGCTAGACTGACATAAAACACTATACGCAAGTTGGGTTGCGAAGTCATTCCGCACCTACCTTATTCATCCGATCTCGCGACCTCAAATTTTTACCTTTTCCGTTCTCAGTCCAACAGCCTTCAAGGAACTTCCTATCTGAATCAAAATGCGCTTCGAACGTGGCTCGATGATTTCTTCGCCTCACAACCACGTGATGTCTATAGACGCGGAATCGAAAAGCCAACTCACCATTTGTAGGCTGTTGTAAATAGTGAAGGAGACTAAGGTCTCTGTTAAGTGCATTTTTCGTGTTTGTTAAACTTATGGAAAAGGGCTACGAATTGGTACACCAAGATGACAGGCCCACCAGCCCTCGTCGTTAATCTGGGAGGCCGATTCGATTCGGGAGAGTCTCGACTCTCCTGTTCCCGGAAGCGCCGCGTTAACGCGTTCGACCATCAGGGTGGGTCAGATCACCTCTACTAAATGTTCATAAGCAAAAAGTCCGGTCGAGGTACTGTGTACTAATGTCATTCTGAATGTGCTGCAGCTCATTTCAGATGTATAAAGTATAGCATTTGGTATTAAGTTACATCTTTTTAATCTTATTCTACATACATTGGCGTCCAAAAATAAGGCAACAAACGGAAATTTTCCTAGCATGCTATTACTTTCCCACAAAACAGTGTAAACAAGGGATAGTGAAGAAGAAACAATGTAAACAGTACCGAACGTAGATAACTCTAACATACATAGAGATAGAAAAAAATATTCTTTGCTTTTACCAGTTTAACGGATTCGAACCCTCATTCAGACAACTGCTCAGCGTGCTCAGAATGGTGTGTGACCTCCTCTGGCAGCAGTACAGACCGGACAACATTGAGTGATGTCATCCATGCCGGCCGGGTGTGGCCGAGTGAGCCTAGGCGCTGAAACCGCGCGACCGCTACGGTCGCAGGTTCGAATCCTGCCTCGGGCGTGGATGTGTGTGATGTCCTTAGGTTAGTTAGGTTTCAGTAGCGGACTGATGTCCTCAGAAGTTAAGTCACATAGTGCTCAGAGCCAATTCAACCATTCTGATGTCATAAATCCCATGTTGAAGCAATAATGCCTATTCTTCCTGCAGAGCTGCTCGCAAGTCTTGGAGACTGATTGATGGATCTGTCGCGAAACAACCTGTCTCCTAGTGCACTCCAGATGTGCTCTATGGGATTCAAATCGAGAGAATGAGCAGGCCACGCAATGTGTGCAATATCTTCCATTTCCAAGAAAGCTTCAGACAACCGTGATCTTCTAGGTCGACCATTATCATCCATCAATACGAAATCTGGGCCCACAGCACCTAGCAACAACCGTACATGAGGTCCAAAGACCTCGTCACAATCCCTGACAGCAGTTAAACCCTGTAGATTCAACCATACAGTTTCATGAAAGTGTGTTCGAATGGTCAACATAAGCATGCCCACACCCTTGGGATCCTCCTCTCTGTAGGTCTATATCCACAATGTTTCGGTCGTGAAATCCTATTCCACGCTCCCCCCAGATGCGAATCCGCCAAGAATCACTCTCCAGACCAAACTGGGACTCATTTCTGAAAGGAACATTGGCCGTCTGTTCGAGTGTCCAGGTGGTATGATGACATCTCTACTCTAGATGTTGCTTTCTGTGAAGACGCGTCAGAGGTACACATAAGGCAGGTCTCCGATGATAAAGGCTACTGTGCCGAAGCCTTCAGTACACCATTTTCCTCGACACAATACGTCCAGTAGATGCTGAAAGTCAGATACCAGTTGCCCTTCAGTATTAAGGTGGTAGCGTCGTCCCCTTTTAGCCAAATAATGGTCCCCTCTTTCTGATGTCACCCGTGGTCGGCGATGGCCTTGTCTTCAGGTTGCAGCTTCAGCCTCTAAGAATTGCTGCCACATCGGAGCAACAACCGAATAATTCACATTAAGCCACCGGGCTACATCTATTTGAGACGTTCCTAGGGGTCTCCGTATAATAGTTTGGTAGGCGTCTCCTCTTTGCCACACTGCACTGTGACTGTATACACAGCGACTACCCGGGACTGCCTTCTAAACTCTCCCACTCTTGATAGGTACTCAGACGTCGTCGTTGGCGTGGATCTCCGTTTACAGGAATGTCATCCTCCGTGCAGAACACAATAGTATGTACACCTATTGACCGTTTATGTGATTATATCGTAAATTAGATACAAGACGGGGAAACAGCGGTTTGTTGCTTTCATTTTGGTCATCAGTGTATCATGAAAATGTCACTTCCTAATCCGCTGGTGTGTCGCTCAAGCAGTGGAAGCAAGAAAATGGCGTCAGGCAGACCTTGTAAACATTATAGGGTCACAAACCACAAGGGAACAACATCTCTAAATCGAGTGCTCGGGATACTCACCAGAATATTTCAAAAGTAGAAAAAATTGTGTGCGAATATTTTCCTTCCATCTGGACTCCCGAAGAAAAATATGGGCTCATGTGTAATGTAACTCAAGTTTGATATGGTGTTGAAAGTTGAATTGGTGAAGTAAAGGAATGTGTTGTCATGAATTTCCTATTTTGGCACATGTTTTATGCAGACAGAATTTCGATGAGTAGTTTACATTTTTGACGGGTCAAAACAGATGGATCGTTAAGCCAGGAAACTACATCCATACACATCCATCCTACATTCACATATACAGGGTGATCCAGCCGTCCCTACCTACGGGTTTTATGCAACCCACCACGCCTTCAAATACCACATGCTAGATTTACATATTCTCGGTATGCGGAAACATTTAGCTACACAGAAAAAATGACTACGACCTATTTACAGGGAAACTAATGTGGTTAAATCTTGTGTTTGGATACGTTTTCGCTGGTAGTTCTCGAGTTTTGTAATGTTGTAGAGGGTAGCCGTAACTGAGATAGGCATGGTCTGAAGGAAATCAATTTGAGGTGTACCCAATTAATTTATATGTACTTGATTACAAACAACACATTGAAGCGCATTGTTTATTATTAACAAATATCTAGAATAAACCTATCACCATAAAAAGTACCTTTGCACAGTGTGCTTTTGTACGACTTCATAAATAACTTTACAGCTTGGAACTGGAATATTGACCACTATAATGGTACAGATTCCATTACACTTGATCGAGGTAGACATATATTAAAAAGTGAAAGTCAGGCAACGAGTTACCATTTCACCAGAATTATTTGTAGTTCTAGTGTAGGATGTTTTGAGATGTTAAAACTGAAAAAAGACGAAACTCATGCCGAAACCTGCACTGTTTTGCTGTGATGACGAAAACTACATTGATTCGCACAGCGCATATCTGATTACTGATTCTTTTGAACGATTCCCAGTGCTACAGCAATGAATCTGAAGTTAATACTTATCGTCTCCTAGTGAATCAACAAAAAAAGTCTATAAAACGACCATTAGTCACAGAGAGAAAATTGTAAAACTGTTTCAGGGTTTGCTGACATTTTTGTATACTTCAGGAGATATATCAGATACAGATAATTAAGAATCAATATAAAAATACCGGATGTAATGCTAGCTGAGGTGTACAGTAGTATTCGACGTATAGAAAATAAAGACGCCTGAAGATGATGGTGGTTTAATAGATTAAAGCTTGAGGCAAAGCAGTACAAAAGCGTCTAACAAACTTTTATTATTGCTATTATTTAATTTTTTCTGAGTGTCATCAAAAACGACACTCTATAGCAATAGGAACGCTCTAAGTACTTCAGTTCACAAGAAATGAGAGAGAAAAAACATCTGAAATCAGCAGATCTACAATATCCTTAGAATAATGCACAACACATACACTACAAGGACCGCTAGTGCAATACAAATACCATTGGATTTTAACTGAGCATTGCAACAAGCTAAGTTCAGAAATGGATGTAGCACAACAGGCAATTTGCGCATTTGGAAGTAAATTATTATTGAATGAAAGAATGTATACGAATGCTTATGCTGTATCTTCGACTGGGCCTCGTCAAGCTAGTGGGAAATTCAGAACTGGAAGAGAAATTAGACTTTCAGATACCACATTATCGTAATTATTCTACACTGATATTAAATGATTCATTATAGCCGGGTGAGTGACACTGACGTGACTGGTACGCTTTTGTGTTTTCTGAGCGTTAGATTGCTAAAATCGTTGTGTTTGTGTTTGTGTGTGTGTGTGTGTGTGTGTGTGTGTGTGTGTGTGTGTGTGTATGTGTGTGTGTATGTGTGTGTGTGTGTGTGTGTGAGAGAGAGAGAGAGAGAGAGAGGGAGAGTGGGTGGAGGTGGTTCTATGTGGGAATGACTGGAACCTAGAGTAGGAGAATCAACAGAAAATATGTGAATAGGAAATGAGAGTGACGTAAGCATAGAACGGTATTAATGTTTGTGTTCCAGAGATGTTTCATTTTACATGTATAATTCTTCTATTGTGACAAATATCGTTTTATTTCAGTGCGGGTACATAAGATTAATTAATTTTAACTTCTGGAATGTAGTTCTAGTATGTAGTAATTTTCTACGAAAATGTTGAAAGAAAGGCACAAAACAGACAAAAGTAAATAAAAGAATAAAAGTTTCTGTCACTGTACGATATGCACAGAAGAAAAATAACACACGTATAATATAATAATAAAATTGCAAAGGGGACAACTGATTATAATCTCCCGTCTCCTTGGAGATTATATGGGTTAATTAATGATTATTATGTTACATTCCTCTTGTTTTAGTAGAGCGTGTATATCGAGACTTCGTTCATTGTTAAATGCAATGGTATGGTACTAACTGGTGGAGACGCATTAAGAACTGAAAAAAAATTTAATTTATTTCCTTGATCACACTGCACAATCATAAACACACTATTGTTCAAACTGTGTGCCACTGCTATTATACAGATAAATCCTTCGCTACGCAGCCGACACATTCCACAGCCTCTCGACAACTGCCTCTGCTTGCGACTCTCTGCGCCACTGGACATTGTCGCCCTCCAAAGAACAACAACTTACAGATACTACACACCAGTACCCTCACAAGACCTAACAGGCTAACCTTGGACTGGTCCAGTCGAATATTTCAAATATCTTGCCGCGATCGGAAAACACTTGAAATGACAGTTCGAGGTACTTCAAAATTTTTGGAGAGTGTGGCTGTTGTTCCAGTTAGCTACTTTTTAGGAGTACGATGCCGATCTCACGAAGAAAATGGAATCTTCGGAGAATAAGGGTAAAAATCTGTGGGACTTGGGATGTATCAGACACAGTATATCGTATGAATAATGTATCTCTTCGAAGCAATAAGTTTTCTTTTCCAACACGAACAGGCAGAGCCCAGTATGTACAGAAAATAGGCAGTCAGTGACTCATTTGCAGTCACAACTCACCTTTTCTCCTTCCACTATAATTTTCATATTCCTTTTTACAAATCTGTGGTACCTTTTGGACATTAATTTACGTTGCAGAAACTGAGAGCATGCTCTCGTGTCAGGTGCTTTTCTTATGGCTGGTATGAATTACACTGAAGGCACTTGGCCAGCTAATGGTCCCGCGCCCCACTTTATACTGCCTTGTTTACGTTCTCTGGCGGCGGATGCCACTTGCTGGAGCAGACCTTGAGAAGCCACGCAGGCCACAAGTATGCACTCACACGTAGCACAAACATAGCGTTTAAACTGATCGTAAGTGCAGCGAACACTTCTGCTGTGACGCAACCTTTGCATACTGCCGCAATGCGATGCAGTAAACAACCTGTGACAGTAACGCTTGTGGTTCATAATTTTGTCATCAAACGAGAATGTCTCTGGCTTTGACATACATTAGAAAGTAAAATATATGGATAGGGAAATACAAAGTCTGAACGACAAGGTATGGCCAGACTTCCAGAGTACATTCCTCACAGAAGAGAATGTGGGTATGGAAACGCTTTATGTCATTATCTGCTTCTCTTCGTAATCACAACGACCGCAGGAAACACACAGAAAAGGAATGCACCAACATTACGTTAATTACGTGAAACGTTTCGTACACGAAACGTTCAGAATACCTGCTCTGATTCTTTGATAAAAGCTCCTAGCTCTCACCTTGAACCTGACTGATATCAGCGAAATTTTTAAGTAAGAAAATCAAAGTGAGTGTTACTGAATCTTGAGGCTCTTCAATGAGTCTATTATTCTTGAATTGTTCCAGAATCTTGGCTGCAACAGAAACGTAATGCAGGTCCTTTTGATTGCCCAAGAACTTGAAAATTAAATCCTTGAATGATATCCAAGCCTTCCTCTCACTCACAGCTATATTTAATTCTGAGTTGGAATCCTACAACAATTATCTAGTTTCGGGTCCCACAGGTAGACGTCATCTTTCAATTTTGTTCTATAAAATGAAACGTATTACGGAGGTACTTGACACATTCTCCACATCACTGGAATAACATACCTAAAAGCTTGATTTTTTTATTGTTTTATGTGTTTCTGACGATACTCAGCACGTACATACCACACCTTATGTGGCACCCACCACTTATTTTGACAGCCTTGTTCTCTTCCAGTGTCTGAGGAGGATGCTCTCCTTATGAAATCTGTAATAATCCTCTGTTGCAGTACCTTAAAGTACTTAAAATAATTTTTTAAATATTGTCAATTGTATAACGATAATGGGTGATTCGTGTTTCTCGTTATCATATTAGGAGCCAGTTCAAGGTAAACCGGTAATATTGAGCTAATCGTCAGAGTGTAATTTTTTTCGGTATCAGACTGGCTGACTATGTAAAACTAGCATCACATTTTTTCAGAATTGTTTTGACAATGTCAGATTATATATTAACATTGTTATTAAAGGCACAGAAGACACATTTATTTCAGTTCAAATGGTTCAAATGGCTCTGAGCACTATGAGACTTAACATCTATGGTCATCAGTCCCCTAGAACTTAGAACTACTTAAACCTAACTTACCTAAGGACATCACACAACACCCAGTCATCACGAGGCAGAGAAAATCCCTGACCCCGCCTGGGAATCGAACCCGGGAACGCGGGCGCGGGAAGGGAGAACGCTACAGCACGACCACCAGCGGCGGACCATTTATTTCAGTATCAGCTTTTACATGTAGGCATATGATATTTTAGTACAATATTTTGCATCTCAGTAACTGAGATAACGAACGAATTCTACTGCTTACAGGTGATAAAATAATTTCAGAAACGAACTTTGCTAAAGTTTTCAGTGGCACAGTATAAGATGTTGTGTACTGCAGATTTCACCGAGCAGTCGCTGATGTCTGTGATATCGATTCACGTCACTAACTTTGGTGTGGCACCACAATCTGTGTACGATACCATAAAGAACACAGAACCCGTGTTTCAGACAAGTTCATTACAGTGAACATTTACAGTTACTATCGTTTGCCGTTTTGTATGTTAGATAACCGTCATCAGCAAAACAAACGAAAACTGTATAAACCATCAACCTATTGACCATTCAGCAGATTGGAAAAACAAACATACAGCAGCAGCAGAGTAACATAGCAGACCGCTTAACGCGTATTTCTTCAAATTATACTAAAAAAATAGATTATTTCATTAATAGAAAACATCCTGTAATGAACGACATTACATGAAGACATAGAAAGACAGCTTTTAAAGCTCAAAATAAGGAGTTACCTATAATAAGATCGCGAATATATTTGTGCACTGGACTTTAACTAAAATATCCTGAAACTTCAGGTCATATTTTAGTGTCTGTGCAGCTGTGAAGTCCAACCATGGATTTCACAGCGGTTTCCTGTTAATATAGATCTAGATAGTTTTTAGAGCTGAAGATAAAAAGTTAAAAAGTTTTGAAGATCACCAATAATAAAATCCCTAGTGTGCTCTGGACTTTTACTCAAATATACTGGAGTCATTTTTTAGTTTTTGTGGATCTATGAAGTCTAACGGTGTATTTCACAACGGTTTTGTGTGAACATGAAGTTCAGAGAGAGCACGCTGGAGTACAGTGGATGTATTTATCTCGCTCCACTGGAGAGCATTCGCCACTCGACTGACGAAATGACATCACTTGTAGTCTCATTTTCTGAGCCTTTAAATTCAGTGTTAGATTCAGCATCACTGTAGCCATCCCTTTTTGAAAACATTTTCATAGAAACAATACAGGAGAGAGGCTGAATGCCCCGGTTTTGTTGCCAAGTATTCAAAGCTGCTCACAATAAAGACGGTATTTAGTGGTTCCAACAAAAACACGACAGCCAGGCTATAAATGTAGTACCAGATGCTATCTAGCAGCAGAACACTTGCCAGTGCTGGAACGAATATGGACGTGTTTTATTTTTTCTGAGTTCTGTTCTTAAGCTGCCCGAGTATGCTCGGTATTTTGATTCTCTCTAAATAATAAAAAAAGAGATAACTCGGGGTTTTATGTTAATGCGTTAATGAAAATATGCTATCTTAGTTATCGGCAGTAAGTTAGCAATCTGCTCCATGGTGCAGCAATACTGATCCACATATTTCCAACCGCATACTGTACCACAGCTGAGCAAAATCAAACGTCTGAATCCTTGGCTGCTTCTTCACGAAGTCAGCGATTTTAGGACGCTATGAACGTTCACTCATTTTCGTACATAAGGTGAAGCCGTTCTGGACAATGTCCAGCCTAGTTTTCTGACTGTCGTTCAAACTTAGCAAATGGTGGGAGTTGTTTCGCACGGAATATTCGAGGTTAAACTGTTTGAGCGAAGAGCAGACCTGAGGTCCCATGACACACTGAGTTTTTTAGTTTCGGCTTCGTGCACCAAACTCGGCGTGGCTGTTTGCAGCCAGTATGTGGCATTCGAATACTGTGTAGTTTCTGCAAATAATAAATGATTTGGACTCTCACAGCCCCCTTGCCTCTGGCGAGTTTCCCGACTTAAGTCTTGTCGTCTAGCCACTCCGCATTTTAATTGTTCCTTCTCAGTTTCTGCAAATTTGCTGTTTTCTTTTGTTGTGGTACATTTTCAGCAATATACAATTCGTGTTCGGTACCGATGTAAACGCACCTTAAGGTATGCTGCAGCGTGTCCTCGGACGAGCATTAATGGTCAATTGGCATCCATCGTATCACTTGTATTCTCTGTGTTGTCTCCATAGGGTGGCCAAAGCATAACTGTGATGCGGCATTTTTGAGATCTGCTCGACTTTTGAAGACGATCTGCGTCCATGGTGGAGTAATTGTACGTCACGCTGATCATCCAAAGTGGCTTACCTGTAGCAACAGAAAAGAGAAAACAAGAATTAGGTATAGGTTAGCAGAGAAACGACCAATGCGTCTGACTGCAATTTTCATAACCGAAGTGCAATGGATTGTACGTAAGTTACTAATCTACTTTTGTATCTGCTAAGTTGTGTATCGGTCTGTGCAATAATGATAAAAGTTTCCGAATGAATGTAGATGAACATTTCCTTTCGCAGAGAAGTGTTCTTTGTATCTAATATCAAAACTTCTACAACATACTGTTTTCTTTTGCTGTGGTGTATTTTTAGCAATGTACAATTCGTGTTCGTTACCGATGTAAACGCACTTTAAGATATGCTGCAGCGTGGTGATATGAGGTGCAAAGAACACCTCGATGTCTTAAGGGTTGGAATCTTGAACAAATCTACATTTTCAGCCCACATTGCAGAATAAAACCATTCAGTGACAAACATTACGAGCAACCTTGAAATACACTCCTGGAAATGGAAAAAAGAACACATTGACACCGGTGTGTCAGACCCACCATGCTTGCTCCGGACACTGCGAGAGGGCTGTACAAGCAATGATCACACGCACGGCACAGCGGACACACCAGGAACCGCGGTGTTGGCCGTCGAATGGCGCTAGCTGCGCAGCATTTGTGCACCGCCGCCGTCAGTGTCAGCCAGTTTGCCGTGGCATACGGAGCTCCATCGCAGTCTTTAACACTGGTAGCATGCCGCGACAGCGTGGACGTGAACCGTATGTGCAGTTGACGGACTTTGAGCGAGGGCGTATAGTGGGCATGCGGGAGGCCGGGTGGACGTACCGCCGAATTGCTCAACACGTGGGGCGTGAGGTCTCCACAGTACATCGATGTTGTCGCCAGTGGTCGGCGGAAGGTGCACGTGCCCGTCGACCTGGGACCGGACCGCAGCGACGCACAAATTCACGCCAAGACCGTAGGGTCCTACGCAGTGCCGTAGGGGACCGCACCGCCACATCCCAGCAAATTAGGGACACTGTTGCTCCTGGGGTATCGGCGAGGACCATTCGCAACCGTCTCCATGAAGCTGGGCTACGGTTCCGCACAGCGTTAGGCCGTCTTCCGCTCACGCCCCAACACTGTGCAGCCCGCCTCCAGTGGTGTCGCGACAGGCGTGAATGGAGGGACGAATGGAGACGTGTCGTCTTCAACGGTGAGAGTCGCTTCTGCCTTGCTGCCAATGATGGTCGTATGCGTGTTTGGCGCCGTGCAGGTGAGCGCCACAATCAGGACTGCATACGACCGAGGCACACAGGGCCAACACCCGGCATCATGGTGTGGGGAGCGATCTCCTACACTGGCCGTACACCTCTGGTGATCGTCGAGGCGACACTGAATAGTGCACGGTACATCCAAACCGTCATCGAACCCATCGTTCTACCATTCCTAGACCGGCAAGGGAACTTGCTGTTCCAACAGGACAATGCACGTCCGCATGTATCCCGTGCCACCCAACGTGCTCTAGAAGGTGTAAGTCAACTACCCTGGCCAGCAAGATCTCCGGATCTGTCCCCCATTGAGCATGTTTGGGACTGGATGAAGCGTCGTCTCACGCGGTCTGCACGTCCAGCACGAACGCTGGTGGAAATGGCATGGCAAGCCGTTCCACAGGACTACATGCAGCATCTCTACGATCGTCTCCATGGGAGAACAGCAGCCTGCATTGCTGCGAAATGTGGATATACACTGTACTAGTGCCGACATTGTGCATGCTCTGTTGCCTGTGTCTATGCGCCTGTGGTTCTGTCAGTGTGATCATGTGATGTGTCTGACCCCAGGAATGTGTCAATAAAGTTTCCCCTTCCTGGGACAATGAATTCACGGTGTTCGTATTTCAATTTCCAGTAGTGTATAACATTTAGCAGGAAAAGGAGCCAGTATGAATCTGTAAGAGGAAATTGAAATAAATACACATACAAAATGTGTTCTTAATGAGGTGACTGAATAGGCTAACACACCTTTCCTGAAAAACTTCCAGACAGTACTTTCCATACTCCAATGCAAATAATATTTTTGTTTTTGTACATCTGTCTGCAGATCAAGTAATTGACCATATAATGTTTTTTGTAGCTACACTAGTCAATATTATTTATACAACTATATACTAATACATTTTAAGGCTTTCACATACTTTCTGCCCAGATTTGTGTTGTATAAAATAAGATTGTACTGAGGTAATTCACAAAATTACATGTGTTTATGATATCTGTGTGCATTAAATGCCCTATATTTAATATAAAATACTTCTTCAACCAAACATAACAGTAATTTACGCTTCCTTTCCAAAGAAAAGAAATATTTCTACCATTGCATTGTAGAATCTTTGACACTCATGACCTAGGCGCTACAGTCTGAAACCGCACGACCGCTACGGCCGCAGGTTCGAATCCTGCCTCGGGGATGGATGTGTGTATTGTCCTTAGGTTAGTTAGTTTTAAGTAGTTCTAAGTTCTAGGGGACTGATGACCACAGTAGTTAAGTCCCATAGTGCTCAGAGCCATTGGAACCATTGAACTAACAACTCTGAACAACAGACGTAAATTTGATCAGTGTGCTGTGAGCAGAAAGTGTTTAACACTGGGAGTACGGCCGTAGTGTGCCAGCGTTGTTGGGTCCCAAATCGTAATGGAGCAACTTCTCAAAATCAAATGTTCAAGACATTCTCAAAACCGTTTTAAAGAACAGAAAAAAGTGTGCATCGTTTGCAACCGCGCGTCTTGACTCTTGAACAACAACAGTGACCGTCAGACGAGAAGTAAATGAAGAGCAAAAGGTGGGGATTGGCTTTCCGAAAAAAATCATCGCGGTTGACGAGAATTAATGTCATCAGTACGAACCTACAACAAAATGACAAAGTGAGATAATTTATATAAAGGGTCAACGTTTTGACAATACATGAAATTCGAGCCAAACAGTCAAGAGCTGAATATCCTCCCGAAAAAGGACAGAGTAATTAACCACAATTTGGGTTACAACCTCTGCAGAGTAGTGGAACGAGTATTTGGTTTAATTAGAAGGAGAACGGATTTATCGAGCAACAACAATGAACGCATTTCTGATTTAGACAGAGTATGACTGGACTTGGTGCTCACTGCATACTTTAATGGCCACAATGTATCGGAAATGGAGCACGCCGCTATCATCACCACGCTCAAGGGTCGAACCACGCACAGAACACCTGGTTACCAGCCACAGAGTGGAAGTGGGAGGGGGTATGTTAATAACAATTACGTGAGCTGTCGTCACTAGTCAGTTCATCAGCACCTCTGATACTGCGAATTTGCCCGATTGCCGAAATATTTCTCCCGTTACACACCAGCACCCAGCGTACGACCATGAACTAAATTGTAGCCGAATAAATTATTGGTAATTTATATCTCTGAAGTGGAAAAAGGGACTGGATGACAGCTATCTACTTATGTTAAAAAGCAACAGTCACTAACAATTTTTACCTCCTTTTTTGCGCTTGTTAACCGAAATACGTCCACTGGTAATTAGTGGATATTTCTTCCAACGAAACGTTCTTTTAATTTCGAGGTAGGTGTTATTCGCACTTATAATTACTACTGGGATAAGCGCTAAAATTCAGCAACTTCTGTAGCCGCGGGGAGTTAAAACTCTCATTTTGAGTAGGAAATTATCACGTGTTAAGACTTCTGGCAGGAAGGCGACATCAATTAGTCGTTCCATTTGCCGTCAGCCGCGGCGCATATGGTCTGTTTAAGCTCTGGTACGAGCCACATTAGCTTGAGTATAGTTTAGAAGAGCAGAAGAGTTTAATGAAGGGCTTATTCATGTAACAAGTAGTTGGGTTACTCATACCAGATGTTAGCGGCAAGAGTGATTTTGTTGTTTTCTCATTTTAGACACAATGAACCCGTAGGCTTTGCTCATTTTTCAGCCTTGCAAGAGGAAGTGGTAAAGTTCATTTTATTTTCTAGAAACTAAGAGACACGCTTTGAATCTGTACATTGTGATACAGTTCTGTTGCATTCAACGCACTATTTCACCTCAGATAGGTTACAGGTAATCCGTCCACATTCAATTGATCGCTTCCGACTGAAAATTCTTTGTTCCTCATCTGAGATAAGCTTGTCATAAACCTTTAGGTTGGTTTCAACACCATAGACATTTAACAAAAGTGATTCACTTGGACGTGGTATGTCGTTGCCCTGCTCTGACCTTTGATCTGTCGTACCCAGACAGTTATAGGAATACCTATATTTAAAGGTTTACTCATACTCACTCTGCAACTCGGCGTTTCTCAATTAAGAGACACGGGTATGGTAATTGAAGCTGTAATTGGCAGATAAAAACTCTAAGACTACTTACGGATTAATCTCTACACCATGAGATGCGCAAGTGGCATTTAATAGCTTTTATTTCACTTAAAGTTTTGTTAACCCTATCGTGACCGAGTTAATGTAAGTTTCACATATTACTATAAAACTGCTGCTGATACTGTTGCTTCGGCTGCTAGCCGTAGCTACTGTCACCAGTCCATGGCACCTAACCAAGTACCTGCATCGCTAGTCCATATCCTCCATTCTAGTCTTCTTACTCCGAGAAACTGCAGCACTTAGTAATGAAATACTTACAACTGAACAGATCACTGCAAAGATCCAGTAGAGATGTGTATAAGGGCAATGTGTTTTATTTTTGAGAGTGCTTGCAGACAAACAGATCTCCAAACAACTGTGTTGTGGGACGAATGAAATAGCGTTGTCTACATTATCTTTGCCCGAAAACCTCCCTCCCACTCCATGGCACAGGAAGACTACCTCTCAGTTAGAAAGTTACACCATTGTTTCTTAGATCATACATTTTCAAGAAACAGATTTTTTTTTCTGGAAGAGCGTAACAAACACTTCCCAACAAAATACAAATTGCTTGATATTATTCTTTATCATAACAATCATTTATTATAGGTTCTCATCATGTATTTCAGGTTTCCACCTCCGTTTCTTTTGCTTCTGTTATAAAGTAAGTCTTAACTTTACTAACGCCGGCCGTGGTGGCCGAGAGGTTCTAGGCGCTATAGTCTGGAACCTGGGGACCGCTACGGTCATAGATTCGAATCCTGCCGCGGGCATGGATGTGTGTGTCAGGTCCTTAGGTTAGTTAGGTTTAAGTAGTTCTAAGTTCTAGGGGACTGATGACCTCAGAAGTTAAGTCGCATAGTGCTCAGAACCATTAGAACTTTACCAACAATTATTGACATTTAAAACCTCACTTCATAGACAGTCAGATATCAGGGTTAGCGGGCTGTAACTTCCACGACATAATCACATCAAGTGCACTGTTTCTGTCGCTTACAATTATTTTTCGAAATAAATTTTTTGAAACAGATAGTCATGACAGCCGATGAGAAAGGTTGGTTAGTTAGTTAAATGTTCCATTAAAATGATTTGGAACAAGTCTGTCAGATCATTAATTTTAACACTAAAGAAAACATTACTCTCTATCAGCTACAAGTCTTCATGTGAAACGTAGTCCGTGGAATAGAAGAAGCTGCCCGAGAGCAATGATTTTAAATCACGTTTAACAGTTGCTTGGCTACCTGTCAGAAATTTTATGTTATAGGGCGAAGAACAAAAATGTTTGTCGCTGCATACTCAACTAGGGACCGGAAAAACAGACCGGTCAAAACTGATACTGGTATTTAACATCCCATTTAGTATTTAACTTCCCATTTACCAGTATTTATCGGTATTTGTTTAGTCTCGGTTATAACATTTTTGTACACTAGTGGCCATTAAAATTGCAAAAAATGCAGATAATAAACGGGTATTCATTGGACAAATATACTAGAACTGACATGTGATTACATTTTCACGCAATACGGGTGCATAGATCCTGAGAAATCAGTACCCAGAACAAACATCCCTGGCCGTAATAACGGCCTTCATACGCATGGGCATTGAGTCAAACAGAGCTTGGATGGCGTGTACATGTACTGCTGCCCATGCAGCTTCAACACGATACCACATTTCATCAAGAGAAGTGACTGGCGCATGGTGACGAGCCAGTTGCTCGGGCTCCACTGACCAGACGTTTTCAATTGGTGTGAGATGTGGAGAACGTACTGACCAGGGCAGCAGTCGAACATTTTCTGTATCCAGAAAGAACCACACATAACCTACAACATGCGGTCGTGCATTATCCTGCTGAAATGTAGGGCTTCGCAGGGATCGAATGAAGGGTAAAACCACGGGTCTTAGCAAATCTGAAATGTAACGTCCACTGTTCAAAGTGCCGTCAATGCCAACAAGAGGTGACCGAGACGTGTATCCAATGGCACCCCATACCATCACGCAAGGTGATACGCCAGTGTGGCGATGACGTTCATCGCGATGTCGCCAAACACGGATGCGATCATCATGATGCTGTAAACAGAACCTGCATTCATACGAAAAAAATGACGTTTTCTATTTTGTGCACCCACGTTCGTCGTTGAGTACACCATCGCAGGCGCTCCTGTCTGTGACGCAGCGTCAAGGGTAACCGCAACCACGGTCTCCGAGCTGATAGTCCATGCTGCTGCAAACGTCGTCGAACTATACGTGCAGATGGTTGTTGTCTTGTAAACGTCCCCATTTGTTGAGTCAGGGATCGAGATGTGGCTGCACGATCCGTTATAGCCATGCGGATAAGATGGCTGTCATCTCGACTGCTAGTGATACGAGGCAGTTGGGACTCAGCACGACGTTCCGTATTACCGTCCTGATCCCACCGATTCCATATTCTGCTAACAGTCGTTGGTTCTCGACCAACGCGAGCAGCAATGTCGCGATACGATAAACCGCAATCGCGATAGGCTACAATCCGACCTTTATCCAAGTCGGAAACGTGATGGTACGCATTTCTCCTCCTTACACGAGGCATCACAACATCGTCCCACCAGCCAACGCCGGTCAACTGCTGTTTGTGTATGAGAAATCGGTTGGAAACTCGCTTAATGAGAGCACGTTATAGGTGTCACCACCAGCGCTAACCCTGTGTGAATGATCTGAAAAGCCAATCATCTGCATACCATAGCACTTTCTTCCAGTCGGTTAAATTTCGCGTCTGTAGCACGTCATCTTCGTGGTGTAGCAATTTTAATGTCCAGCAGTGTAGTTATAACCCAGTAAAACATCGAAGTACCAATGAGGCATTGCAACAGTGCTATAATTTTTCGCTTTATTAATAACCCTGTCATAAAAAGGCTTAATTTTTTACGTAAAATTTGTATTACTTTGAAATATTCTGTTACTACAGGAAGCGGGAAAAACTATCAATGCTATATTAATAAGAGTGACGACAAAAGCGAGCAACACACATTCCTGTCGCCTTGTGTTGTGGCTTAACGTATGCGTGTACATGCAGCGTGCAAGACTTGCCCTCATCTGGTATTTTCTCGCTGTCGTCACCGGACATCCGTTCTATTGTAAATTGACACCAGCCCTAATCCGAAAGAACAGACACCATCTTCATATAGTTATGGCTACCGGCCACTGACCTTCTTCTTCTGTGCGGATGCACACGCATTGTCCGAACTCTTACGGGACTCGGTAAGATTGTCTGCCGCGAGTAATGAGTGTAATGGGCAGGGGCACTACGAATGTAGTGTGCGGACATTGAGTTGGGAATGTGGGTCTCACGGGGAGCGTGGAAGGGTTTAATCCCTGCAGTCGCAGTATCCACTGTACCCTCGGTGGCTCAGATGGATAGAGCAGAGTGTCAGTGGCCACAGGGCTTCTGGCTCGGAGCTATCTTTAGACGTAAGTAGGAGATCCCGGGTTCGGGTCCCGGTCGGGGCACACACTTTCACCTGTCCCCGTTAATGTATATCAACGCCTGTTGACAGCACAGGGTCTTGATTTAATTATCATTAAATTCTAGAGAGCTGTACGGTCACCGATGGTATCTGTTACCATCTTCATACAGATCTGGTGAGTGAGCATTATCCAAAAGACCTTCACCCTACCCTCCAATGAGCTCTCGCTTGACAGCACTGAAGCTGCAAATGGCGATAGTTTGGGGTCAGCGGCCTCAGGGCGTTTGCCTCGGAGCTATCTGTAGAAGTAACCGATTTCTAGCAGTTCACTGTGGTGCTAACTGTCGCTCAAATTGCTGCTGCAGATGCAGTACGATGCGGCAGGGTCATACACCGAACACGATGTTATCGCCTCTCGATAGTGCAACGTTGCCGTCCGGAGCCGTCTTTTCCCAAGTTCACGTTCTTGTGACCAAAATACGATCTCGTTCAAACTATGTTGTTGTTAATGGCTTCTTTATCTCCTTAAAAAGAATCTTGGCTAATATTTAATCACCCGTCCACTCTCAAGGGTAACTAATGTTCACGACCGTTACAGCGTGTATTTAATGCAAACCTGATTCGTATCGCCACAGCGGCGCAACAATCGCCATTCTTATGCGACAGGCTCGAAATTTGAATTTACATCAACTTTCAAATGTAGAAACACCCCTACCAACTTTAGTTTATGTCGCAGAACTCCTCCTTGGTGTTGCGATCTTTTCTCCATCCGTTTATTTCTGTGAACTTCGCATCATCTTCTTCATGGGCTAATGTTGCCCTGTTTGTCGTCCCGTTAGTTTGTTCCTCTTTAGAGAGTTGCTCTACGCACCGCGTCAGTGGCAGGCAGCTGCAGTGGAGTTGACATATTCGGTCTTCCGATTATTCGCGCCTTTGTATGTGTGTATTGGCGGAAATAATACCGACTGGTCACATTTCATTAGCTCCGACAGACCCATTTGTTCCGTAATATTGTTTTGCTGCCGTTCTGCATTTCCCGGCACAACAGAGGTCGGTCCACAGGCCATTACGCTGGGGACACCCGTCCTATGGCATTACGTCAGCATGAATTGGGAAATGGGGGAATTGCTGTTACGTTACGTAGCCAGAGAGCACGCGTACATTACGACCAGTAGTGAACGAGTTGGAACAGTGGTTACGGTAATGGGGTCGTAGCCTGCTTGGGAACAGTGTTCGAATCCAGGTCTGGCTATCGTGATTTAGAAGTTCCGCGTTTTAGTAAATAGATCCACAGAGTGCCGGCAAATGAGCATTCGTAAACTTCAGCCCGTCCTTCTCCTGAGGAATCTGATGTGACGCTCTCATGACAAACTTCTCCGATGTTTTATGACCAATCGCCTCGTAACAAAACACCCCTTTTCGCTTTTATACAATCAGTTATTTTAATGGCACTGATTGACAATATTGTTAGATGTCCTCACGAAGAATATCGTGCCAAAATCTGTACAAACGGCTCGTTACACCGTCAAAATCCCGAGATGACTGGAGGGCCTTGCCCATAACAGTCCAAAAGCTCTCAACTGGGGAGAGATCCCTCGACCTTGTTGGCCGAGGTAGGGTTTGGCAAGCATGAAGACAATCAGTAGAAACTTTCGCCGTGTGTGAGTGGGCATTATCATGCTGAAATGTAAGCCCAGGCTTGCTTGCCACGCAGTCTGACAAAACAGGACGTAGAATATCGCTGTACAACAAGTGCGCCGCCAGACTCAAACTGCCTTACGTTGAATCAGGAACGACGACATATGGAAGTTTGGATTTGGCCGGGGTAGTGCACGGATAGCTAAGGCGGGAGTTCCCTTATACACCTGACGGTTTTTCGTATTAGCAACTGCGAATACGATTCATGTATCGTTCCTGATTGGCCGTTTGGCGACCGAGAGTCAGTTTTGTATCCCACCGCTGCCTCAGGTGTTATTACACACATCTTTGGCCTGTACTCTCATTAACTGGAGCAGTAATGTTTACCGTAACGAGTCCTACTTCGAATCGAGCCATGATGAGTAGAGAAGACAAGTCTGGAGACGCTCCTGACATAGGTGAGATACAGAGGTGACTGTCGTCCGCCGTCCGCCTCGAAATCTATGAGTGATGGTCTGAGGCACCATTTCATTTCATAGCAGGATCCCTTTGGATGCCATCTGGGCTATCCTTACAGTAAAGCAGTACATCGACGATGATGAACGTCACCCTTCATGGCAAGCCATCCTGGGTTTACATTTCAGCAAGATAATGACAGCCCGCAGATGGCGAGAGTTTGAAAATCGTCTTTACGCCGTGTTCGCGCAATATAGGTCGATTCCGTCCGTCACTGCATGAATGTATGGCAGAAAAGACGATTTTCAAACCGACAAGGAAGATCAAAGAGTGTCTTAGATCGGCAAAGGAGAAAAGGCGCCCACTTGCAATGTCGGGAATACACCATATGCCATGCACATGCGGAAAAGTTTATATCGGAATGACTGGACCATCAATCAACACCAGGAAAAAAGAACATAAGCGACATTGCGGGTTGGGGCAGGTGGAGAAATCGGCCGTCACAGAGCAAGCACTGAGTGAGACCGACCACGTACTAAAAATTCCCCGACAAGGAAGTTCTGGCTGTAGAGAAACACTATCACACGAGCTTGTTCAGATAAACTGTAGAAATACAAAAACACGCGAACAGATTCAACAAGGAAGAGGAAAGCCTTAAGGCAAACGGATCCTGGCTTCCCGTACTGCGGCGAATGACCGTCGCAGGTAGGAAGAGGAGAACCGCACCGGAAATGCCCGAGAAGCCTTCGGACGTTGGCGCGCCAGGTACATATAGTCTGCGGCAGCGAGCTCGGCTCCAGTTCACCACCGGCAATGGAGGGTGAAGCTTTGACAATGCCAGCCACTCGTGTTGGCGAAATGTCAGTAAAATCATTAGATGAACGTCGGCCGAAGAACCCGAGACAGGAGCCAATAAGCAGTTTGTCAACAAGTGGCCACGAAAGCCTTAACAACATAGGCTGTTTCTTTAAACTAGTATCTCCACAAATTTATTACTACAACTGAACAAACCAATATATTACAAAATATTCATAAGTTCCCTTCTTTACAGAATAAGCATTTGCAGCTGCACCAATTATTTTTTTTTCTTTTCCTACTGAAACAGTGCAACATTAGAAAACGTTAACCCACAGTGAGAACATACATATTGCGTTATGTTCCAAAAGTATTATAATACTCAGTTCACTAATTTCGGGCATCAAATATTTTCTTACTAAACCAGTGTACCAACACAACAAGGCTAATTTACATTGAGAAACCAGTTTTGCATTAAGTTCCAAAAGTTTTATAACAAGGAGTTCATTAACATCTGGCATTAAATCATTTATTACTAAAACAGTGCAACTCTACAACACGGCTCATTTACATTAAGAAACGAAATTTGCAGTATTTTCTAAAGCATTATAAAAGCAGTTTACTCGCTTCAGGCATTAACTATGTTCTGATTAAACAGTGAAATATATATATTATCTTTACGCTTCCAAAACTTTAAGCGAAGCAATTTGCTCAAAGAGGTACCTTAGACCACAAATTATAACTAACCAGCCCACTGTGAGGTCAGGATGGAAGCCCAAGGACGGCACATTACACCCCAAGGTAGACTTAGGGCACCCGATCCCAGGCGAAAAATCATGAAGCTAACACTGTCTCAACTATAACATAAATAATATCTCTCTTACATAAAGCAGGGATAAAACAGTAGTACAGTCCCACGTCAAAAAACTCTGAACTCAAGGCTATAACTGAAGCCGTCACGAGTAATTTAACAGCATCAAAACACAAACACCGATTTCAGAAAATATTTATATGTAAGTTCATCAAGCCTATACGAAAGAACAGACACCATATCGGTATAAGTATATAGTTCTGGCAATACCGGCCATGACCTTCTTTTCCTGTGCGGATGCACACATATTACCCAAACTCTTGCGGAACTTTGTAAGAATGTCTTCCACTAGTAATGTAGTCCGTGGACATATAGGGTGAGAATGTGGGTCTCGCGGGAGGAGTGCGCGAGATAGTCCCTGCAGTCGCACTATTGTCTGTGCCCTCGGTGGCTCAGATGGACAGAGCGTCTGCATGTCAGCAGAATTACAAATCGTCAGTGCTTCCGCATAATGCTTGTTACTCCCTTCTTGACAATAAAAAATATGACAAAAACAACCGAACAGTTAAAATAAAATGACACATACAGCTCGCAAGACCCTTTAAAAGAACAAACAGGAATAACACTAAAGGACTAAGCTCGAATGGTCTCAGTCTGACATTCGTCTTTTTGGTTAAGAGGAATTAACCATAATAGATCCACTAATTTGTCTACGAGGGAGAGGGTTGAATACACGTGATGAAAGTTCAGAAACAGACTGAAATAGGGCAGCAAAATGGGCGGCGGAGATTTGAGCATCACGCAATCAATAATCAATAAACCACCGGTGCAGCACAGAGAAGAACCACCTACCGGAATGAGAGTCACAGAGATGTCAAAGTTCGCTCACCACTAAAACAGGTAGCTGTAGATCCCAATCTAGTTCCTTCCATACCTTTGGCGTACTACTAGGATAATCTTCATTCCACTTTTTGTACACTCACCTAGTCTCTCTGTTACTTTTCCTTACCACGACGGATATTATTTCTGGGTAATAAGGAGCTTCAGGGCTTCTTTTATTAAACTAGGGGGTGCCACATTAGGACACGATTTATCTACATCTACATCTACATCCATACTCCGCAAACCACCTGACAGTGTGTGGCGGAGGGTACCCTGAGTACCTCTATCGCTTCTCCCTTCTATTCCAGTCTCGTATTGTTCGTGGAAAGAAGGCTTGTCGGTATGCTTCCGTGTGGGCTCTAATCTCTCTGATTTTATCCTCATGGTCTCCTCGCGAGATATACGTAGGAGGGAGCAATATACTGCTTGACTCTTCGGTGAAGGTACGTTCTCGAAACTTTAACGAAAGCCCGTATCGAGCTGCTGAGCGTCTCTCCCGCAGAGTCTTCCACTGGAGTTTATCTATCATGTCCGTAACGCTTTCGCGATTACTAAATGATCCTGTAAGGAAGCGCGCTGCTCCCCGTTGGATCTTATCTATCTCTTCTATTAACCCTATCTGGTACGGATCCCATACTGCTGAGCAGAATTCAAGCAGTGGGCGAACAAGCGTACTGTACCCTAGTTCCTTTGTTTTCGGATTGCATTTCCTTAGGATTCTTCCAATGAATCTCAGTCTGGCATCTGCTTTACCGACGATCAGCTTTATACGATCATTCCATTTTAAATCACTCCTAATGCGTACTCCCAGATAATTTATGGAATTAACTGCTTCCAGTTGCTGACCTGCTATTTTGTAGCCGAATGATAAGGGATCTATCTTTCTATGTATTTGCAGCACATTACACTTGTCTACATTGAGATTCAATTGCCATTCCCTGCACCATGCGTCAATTCGTTGCAGATCCTTCTGCATTTCAGTAGAATTTTCCATTGTTACGACCTCTCGATACACCACAGCATCATCTGCAAAAGCCTCAGTGAACTTCCGATGTCATTCACCAGGTCATTTATGTACATTGTGAACAGAAACGGTCCTACGACACTCCCCTGCGGCACACCTGAAATCACTCTTACTTCGGAAGACTTCTCTCCATTGAGAATGACATGCTGCGTTCTGTTATCTAGGAACTCCGCAATCCAATCACACAATTGGTCTGATAGACCATATGCTCTTACTTTGTTCTTTAAACGACTATGGGGAACTGTATCGAACGCCTTGCGGAAGTCAAGAAACGGCATCTACCTGCGAACCCGTGTCTATGGCCCTCTGAGTCTCGTGGACGAATGGCGCGAGCTGGGTTTCACATGACCGTCTTTTTCGAAACCCATGCTTATTCCTACAGAGTAGATTTGTAGTCTCCAGAAAAGTTATTATACTCGAACATAATACGTGTTCCAAAATTCTACAACTGAACGACGTGAGAGATATAGGTCTATAGTTCTGCACATCTGTTCAACGCCCTTTCTTGAAAACGGGGATAACCTAAGCCCTTTTCCAATCCTTTGGAACGCTTCGATCTTCTAGAGACCTACGGTACACCGCTGCAAGAAGGGGGCTAGTTCCTTCGTGTACTCTGTGTAAAATCGAACTGGTATACCATCAGGTCCAGCGGCCTTTCCTCTTTTGAGCGATTTTAATTGTTTCTCTATCCCTCTGTCGTCTATTTCGATATTTACCATTTTGTCACCTGTTCGAAAATCTAGAGAAGGAACTACAGTGCAGACTTCCTCTGTGAAACAGCTTTGGAAGAAGACATTTAGTATTTCGGCCTTTAGTCTGTCATCCTCTGTTTCAGAACCATTTTGACGTAAGACCAAAATTTCTTAGGATTTTCTGCCAAGTCAGTATATAGAACATTACTTTCGAATTCATTGAACGCCTCTCGCATAGCCCTCCTCACACTACATTTCGCTTGGCGTAATTTTTGTTTGTCTGCAAGGCTTTGGCTATGTTTATGTTTGCTGTGAAGTTCCCTTTGCTACCGCAGCAGTTTTCTAACTCTGGTGTTGTACCACGGTGGCTCTTTTCCACCTCTTACGGTCTTGCTTGGCACATACTCATCTAACGCATATTGTACGATGGTTTTGAACTTTGTCCACTTATCCTCAACACTACCTGTACATGAGACAAAACTTTTGTGTTGAGCCGTCAGGTACTCTGAAATCTACATTTTGTCACTTTTGCTAAACAGAAAAATCTTCCTACTTTTTTTAATATTTCTATTTACGGCTGAAATCATCGATGCCGTAACCGCTTTATGATCGCTGATTCCCTCTTCTGTGTTAACTGTTTCAAATATTTCGGGTCTGTTTGTCACCAGAAGGTCTAATATGTTATAGCCACGAGTCGGTTCTCTCTGTAACTGCTCAAGGTAGTTTTCAGATAACGCACTTAAAAAAATTCACTGGATTCTTTGTCCCTGCCACCCGTTATGAACGTTTGAGTCTCCCAGTCTATATCCGGCATATTAAAATCTACACCCAGCACTATAACATGGTGGGGAAATCTATTCGAAATATTTTCCAAATTATTCTTCAGGTGCTTAGCCACAACAGCTGCTGAGCCAGGGGGCCTATAGAGACATCCAATTACCATGTCTGAGCCTGCTTTAACCGTGACCTTCACCCAAATCATTTCACAATTCGGACCTCCGTGAATTTCCTTCGATACTATTGCACTTCTTATCGCTATAAACACGCCTCCCCCTTCACTGTCCAGCCTGTCTCTGCGGTATACATTCAAATCTGAGTTTAGGATTGCATTACTGTTTACGTCTGGTTTCTGCCAACTTTTGTCCCTAGTACTATATGGGCGTTGTGACCGTTTATTAATGAGAGCAGTTCTGGGACCTTTCTATAGACGCTCCTGAAGTTTAATATTAGCACATTAATATTGTCATTCCCTGTTGCATTCTGCCTACTCCTACCTTGCCGCGTCTAAGGAGGCGTCTTGTCGGGCCTAGGGAGGAACTTCTCTAACCTAAAAAACCCCCTTGTGCACTCCACACGCACTCCGCCACCCTTGTAGCCGCTTCCGGCGTGTACTGCAAGCCTGACCTATTCAGGGGGACCCTACATTTATGCACCCGATAACGGAGGTCGGGAAATTTGCACCCCATATCGCCGCAGAATCGTCTGAGCCTCTGGTTTAAGCCTTCCACTCGGCTCCAAACCAGAGGACCGCGATCGGTTCTGGGAACGATACTACAAATAGTTTGATTCCACCCCGCGAGCGAGGCTTTCTGCCTTCACCAATTCCACCAACCGCCCGTACAAACTGAGGATGACCTCTGAACCCAGACGGCAGGAGTCATTGGTGCCGACATGAGCAACAATTTGCAGTCGGGTGCACCCAGTGCGCTCTATCGCCGCCAGTATTTGTTTTATGACATGGAGTTTGTCACATAGTTGGAGACTTTTTGTACCAAATCATTCCATTTTTTCCAAAGAAATAATCTTTCATAGTGTTGTCATTACTTATAGTTACATCATCGTCACTGTGATTGACGTTACGTTCATTATCTTCCTCTTTCTCTACCATTACATCACTGCCTTCCTCCTGTTCACTATATGAGGGCTAGTGTTCATCATCATTCAGGTGAGAAATACTTTCATTATCAGCATCGTCGCTCATCTGAAGAAGAATCTTATCAGCTCCTTCATCCCGAACAAAATTTCCATCAACCCTAGACAAAAAATTAATCCTATATTTAAATTCTAACCTCAGTTATAAGAAAATAGTTTTTCCTACAGTTCCCACAGTTTTCATAATTGTGACCTGCTTATTTTATAATGAAGAGACATTTCTTTCTTTTTATGATTAATGTCATACATGTATGCAAAACTGTAACATTTGAAAACAAATATTGTACTCACGTAAGTAAGCCAGGCATCATCCACATCCCTCGCATCAACAATGCTGTCAGATGTTTAACAACTGACTAACCTTCATTGTTAATACGTCCTGCCAACTTAAGCCACTTTCTGGAAACACTGAGTCATACCAGCTAGGGTCTTTGAAGACCCAAAGTGTCAATTTTCGTTTATTCACAAACTAGGTCATCATAAATAAAAGAAATAGTTAATTAATTGTATTTCTGCATATCAGTCATTTAAATTATAATTACAAGAGAGATGTCAGGGACCATAAGAGTTGCAGGTCCAGTAAATAATAAAGTGAAAGAAGTTTAAGTGAGATGGGTTTTCAAAAGACCCCAATTCTCAGTGCAGGGTTGTGGACATATGGCACTAAAACTAATGGTAGCTTCCAATATGAGTGTGGTGTGCACCTTTGCCTATGAGAGTTCTAATCGTGCTGTCACAGGTGGTTTTGGTATTTATTGGTAGGGCCTGAATTTACGTATAGGTGTACTGATTCTGTCGTTGCCTGTAACTTAGTTCTTTAATCCTACTTACGATCAGTTCGACAACCAGTCATTAGATTATGAAAGCCTTTCAGATGTAGTATTGACAATGTAGTGTGTGAGAGCTCTGCAGAAATATGTTGTTGTCAAACACAAGTTGGCGGCCCACTGTGGACGATCGGTTCTAGGCCCTTCAGTCTGGAACCGCGCTGCTACTACGGTTGCAGGTTTGAATCCTGCCTCGGGCATGGATGTGTGTGATGTCATTAGGTTAGTTAGGTTTCAGTAGTTCTAAGTATAGGGGCCTGTTGACCTCAGATGTTAAGTCCCATGGTGCTTAGAGCCATTTGAACCATCAAACACAAGTTGTGACTGCTGCTCTCCATAGAATCTCTCAAGGAGGCTACAGTCAGTTGCAACCTCCTTGGGAGGGATGAATGTCATGAGGTTTATGTATTAGGAAACGAGGGATCCCTTGATACTTTCTCCATCAAAAAGAAACAAAATACATGTGAATGAGCTAAATCTATGTCGAAAACAAAGTGATGAGCATGGTACGCTCCTCCCTCAGCTCCAGAAATAATGGCAGAAATTTAACAAGGATCTATCAGGTGAAGAGGGTAACGTACGGTTACATACTCGAGATGATTCACGGAATTATTTAAAAGCAATCCTACTAACACCCTGTAAAACTCAAAATAAGCAAAAGAGACATTCATCAATCAAGCTTCAAATACTGTCATTTTGTAGACTTATAAAGACAACGATAAACCTTAAAAAATGATACTCTGAACACCTAAAGCCTCGTAACGAACCAATTCCGCGCAGTGTATTACATACAAAGAAGTGACTCGTTCGTGCGAGGCTCGATTTGGCAGGTGTTTTTCGTTTACCATTATTACTGACGGGGGCGCACGCACACTTGTACATTGTTACGCACCTACGGACGCTCTTCTCCATTCTGCATAGCCTTGCACTGTTCTATGCCGAGTGGTTGTGTGCAACGCGGCGCTACGCGAACGGTTTGTAAGGGGCTTAGTGCACCCATACACAACATCTAGAGACCACCTCATACAACAGAATCACCATCCTACTGGCATAAAAACATCAGTAAGCAGTAATAATGACTCGTAGCCACTTAATGCCCACTTACACAGTCCAAAAACTATCCGCTAAAGTAAAACTATCAAAATTGATAGACGTAACCAGTCTCACTTGAACGCACATATACAGGGTTATTCTAAATGATGGACCCATTTTCAAAACTTCGAATTGAAGTACAAATCCAAAATGAACAAGCTTTACACCAATGAAAAGAGGAAGTTTCAAAGTTTTTGGCGTGTGCCGGCGTGCGGGAGGTGATGCTTTGAGAAGTGGCCGGTAGAGATCGCGCGGCAATAGGACCGTCATTCCTTTCCACTGTCAGTTGTGAGTGAGATGGCGGCTAAGGACCACGAGGTTTTCTGCTTTCTTGAGCTTGCAAAAAGTGAATCGCAATTTACAGGGCAGTGGCCATTTCGTACCAAATTCAGTATTCATCCACCAACTCGGAAAAGCATTAGCCGTTGGTTTAAGCAATTTAAACCGACTGGGAGTGTGTGCAAAGGATGAAGCACAGGCCGACCGCTTGTGTCAGAGGGTAATGTCCGACTGATTCAAGAAAATTGTGTGCGCTGTCGCAGTAAGTCTACCAATAGAACCAGTCGAGAACTTGTCATACCACAACCAACTCTATGGAAATTTCTAAGACGGCGTTTGCTGTACAAACCCTACCAATTACAAATTGTGCAAGCTCTTAACCCCAATGATAAAGAGAAGCGTTCGCATTTTGTCATTTTGTGGTTATGTGCTAGCAAAGATGAAAGATGACGCATTTCTACAGCGTGTAACTTATAGTGATGTTCCATCTTAGTGGAAAAGTCAACAGACACAATTTTCGGATATGGGGTTTGGAAAATCCACATTCACCGCTGCAACTCGAAAGAGACTCATCGAAGATCAACGTGTTCTGTACCGTATCCTGTACAAATGTTTAGGGACCAATTTTCTTTTGGGAAAGAACAGGAACGGGAATCACGTACCAGGAGATGTTGGAACAATGGCTGTTCCCTCAATTTATGGAAGATTCTCAGAACCTCATTTTTCAACAGGATGGAGCTCCGCCCCATTGACACCTTGATGTACGACGCCTTTTGAATGACTGCCTTCCTCAGCGCTGGATCGGTCGCAGGAGACTTGGGAACATGGGTCTGCACTTCTGGCCACCGAGATCTTATGATCTCACACCCTGCGACTGTTTCTTGTTGGGTTATGTGAAGGAAGCTGTTTATGTCCCGCCTCCACCAACCACTCTGAACGATCTGTGGAAACGGATCACCGCTGCCGTGCTCTCAGTGACAGCAGATACGCTTCCGCGTGTGTGGGACGAGTTTGGCTACTGCGTCGATAGTGGCCACATTGAACATTTATAACATTTATCACATTTCTAATTAAAATAGTAATAAATAAATAATAAGTTTGGAAATTGGGTCCATCGGGATTATAATCTAGGCTTAAGGTTTCCAATACACATTTTCGCCAGCATTGTGCATGACATGCTGCATTGAGCTTATACATCAGGCTGAAATGATTACTCAGCCACAGAGCATGCATAATGTAATACAGGGTGTTCCGAAATTACCGTTAAAAAGTTCTCGTACTTTCAGAGGGGAATCAGTACATGATATTTTGAACAGGAACGCATCGACATTTGAATACAGGTGTGTAACACGAGTGAAAGGGAAAAGTCTGATAGTTCTTTGATCTGGTGTCCTGGTAAGCAACAGGATAGACAGGAGAAAACGTACTACATCCGACGTCACCTGTTGCCACTTAACAACTGCCTTTCTACGAAACTCTTGTAGAGACAGAGAAGCTCTTCTGGCACGAATTCTGGCAGTACAAGAACCTACTTCGTAGGTACAATGTCTGCAGCAATGTTGGTGATCGACACATCGAGCATCTGTTGTAATGCATCAGCGCTGTTGTGTACGTACAGTATGCTGTTTTTTTGTTTTTTGTTTTCTTTGACAATTTAGACACGTAATGTTTAAGTCTTAAAAAAAATATGCATAACTGATAAATGGATGCAGATTGAGATTTTCACTCTACAGAGGGATGTGCGCTGATATGAAACTTCCTGGCAGATTAAAACTGTGTGCCGTTTTGAGACTCGAACTCGGGACCTTTGCCTTTCGTGGGCAAGTCGCTCTCCATCTTTTTTTCTTCTTCATTTTGTTCGTTGTTGTTCGTTGCATTTGGTCTGGGCGGACGTCACAAGACTTCCGTTCAAGTTGATCGTTGATTCCTTTTCTCAGTTTTTGTATTATAGAGGACCACAGCCTCACTGACCGAACACGCTGAGCTACCCTGCCGGCATCCATCTGAGCTATCCAAGCACTACTCACGCCTCCTCCTCACAGCTTTACTTCTGCCAGTACCTTGTCTCCTACTTTTCCAATTTCACAGAAGCTCTCCTGATGTTATGGATAGATGTTTTGTTGTGTTATCTTTCGATTTGTTACAAAACAATTGTACTGTGTTACGCCTGTTTCAGTTCCTCAAGCAGAAGTGGACGAGTTAAACATCTGAACTGCAACCGTTGTAGAACAGAAGAGGTACGTTTCTGTACATAGGTTCGTATTCAGAATAATATTTATTGTCTCGTCTAGAAGTGCTGGAAGTTTGTAGTGGGGATTTCTGAACATGATGTGTAAGTTAGCGTTCAATTAATTATTAATAACACATTAAGTTGTTCGAAACTTGTTGTTTCCAATAAAGTAGCGATTCCAGTTCACAGATTCCGAGACATATCGCTGTTATCACGATCTTTCTTTCTTACAATAAACTAACTCGTCGATCTCGCCTGCTCGACGTCGACCGAAACTATGGTGTGTGCAGATCTTGCCCATAAATCAGATTGACAGAAGCGGGAGCAATAGATGGCCAAGAGCTTACAAAAAAAATAGCAGTTTTGGCGCGGGTCCGATATGAGCCATTATGCTTGTGCAAGTTCGAGGCAGAGGTTGGCGCTTCGGAAGGAGTGGAAAACGGTAATGCGAGGCTCTCGAGTTCGAGACCACACACGGAAACTTTTTTTAATTTCTTACGTTACTTACACTGGAAATGAACCAAAATAATGCTCGGTATAGAGTATTTATTAAAATTTCATAACACGCTTGAAAAGGAAAGTGAAAGAAAATTTGAGATTGCAAACAAATTTCCAGAACTGCACTGCAGTAGAACTTCGTACACGAAATTAGGTGATGGTGCAAAATTATTTAATGACTGACTCGTGCCAGGATGATACCCATCGTAAAATCAGGGGAAGCAGTAATTTTCTCGGTATCCCGTACACTTTATAGACGTCACATTTTTACAGTTAGATGGCTGCATTAACTTTCTCCAGGAAAAGTATGTTCTCACTGTGTACTCAAAATTCTCTCGTGAAATTCGCGTTACTGTGTCGACAGCCAGCAAGCGAATGAGTTCCGTACTGCAGCTCTTGTCGCGAACGGATCGCTTTTACCTGTACCAGGAACCTGTTGTTCACGTGAAGCTGCCGATGGCTGTTTGAAATACTCAGTCCTGTAAATATCAATTACAATCCCTTCTCAGAAAGCTATCAGTAGAGTCCACGTGGACGCTGAAAATACAAAACTTTCTTGTAAATTTGTTTGCAATCCCAAATTTTCCTTTACGTTTCTTTTTCATTATTTTTATAAACATGTTTATAATAACGATGTAATGATCATTGTTTCTGGTCATTTTCAGTAAAAGCAAGGCAAAAATTGAAGTTTAGAAAAACAGTTAACACATTTCCGCATAAGGGGCTCGTTCTCATGACCCCTAGTTTACCGGACCCTTACTCTAACCACTGCGCCAACCCCAACCTGGGAACTATGCCTCCATAAGTGCTTCATACATCGCCCGACCTGAGCCATAAATGTCGTTTTTAAGGTTCCATACCCCAGTCAGTGAAAATTAAACCCTTATAGGGTCTGTCTTCCTATCTATCTGTCCCATTTTCTTAGGAATGGATACATGTATCAAACTGAACATCATATCACGCATAACGGTCTGCGGTCCCCTGGCGGTGTAAAAAACTTGAGCTTAACCAAAGATATGGCCATTTAGGCCATATATTTCGATACTCGCCAATTAAATCATCAAAATCTGCAAAGTACTTCCAGTTGACTAGAATCAAGAAATTTTGCGAGAAGCATGGTTTCACAGTACGACTAATGGAAAAATACGAAAAGTGTAAATTTGTAATTATATCACATGAGATAAATATTTTTTGTCGTTCTGTTATGATCTAATTTCCTCAGAAACGGGATGACATATCAAGTTCAAAATTATGCAACGTACTATCGTCTACGGGCCCTTGGCGATATGAAAACGTTAACCTTTTACGCCAATGTCATCAACAGACACAGCCATTTGTGTCACATACACACACCAAAAATTGTTTTGCATCACCTCGGTTCCGAGAGTTCCGGAAACTGTACAAAAAATTGGAATATAGATCAACATAAACATTTATGGCACATGAAAACCACACATTGCATGTTGTGCTACCATACTGCGAGACGTTCAGATGTGGTGGTCTAGATTGCTAGTACACACCGGTACCTCTAATACCCAATAGCACGTCCTCTTGCATTAATGTATGCTTGTAATCATCATGGAAACCTATCCACAAGTTCATCAAGGCACTGATGGTCTAGATTATCCTCAACGGCGATTCGGTGTAGATGCCTCAGAGCAGTCCATAAACAGTCAGTTTCAGTCTATCCCAGGAATATTCAATAGGTTTCTTCTCTGGAGAACATGCTGGCCACTCTAAAGCCGGCACGGTGGCTCAGCGTGTTCGGTCAGAGGGTTACGTGCTCTCTGTAATAAAAAAAAAAAACCTATGTCAATCGATCAACAACGAACATAAATGGATGTCTTACGACGTCCGCCCCGAGCTGATGCAACGAACAATAGCGAACAAAATGAGATTTAAAAAAAAGTCGAGGAATGTCGTTACCCCGAAGGAAGTAATTCACAAGATGCGCACGATGAGTTTGCGAATTGTCGTCCATGAAGACGAATGCCTCGCCAATATGCTGCCGATATGGTTGCACTATCGGTCGGAGTGTGGCATTCACGTATCATACAGCCGTTGCGGGGCATTCCATGACAACCAGCGGCGTACGTCGGCCTCACATAATGGCACCCCAAAACAGCAGGTAACCTCCAGTTTGGTGCACTCGCTGGATAGTGTGTCTAAGGCGTTCAGTCCGACCGGGTTGCCAGTCCTGAGCGGTCCATTCGGCATGTAGCTGGGCCCATCCTCTGATTTATTTTAATCAGTGCAGTGACAGGATACGGTCATTTACGTCTCATCTTTTATTTAATACGCGCAAACCCAACCATCTAAACTCACAGAATAACGCCTTTTACATAGAATCATCAGATATGGCAACAGTCATGATTTGACAATGAATTAAATGAAAAATCCTAAAATTGTTAATTTGTAATTATATCACACGAAACAAATATTTTTCTGCAATTTGTTGTTGAACCTTCTGGGTGTCCGTCTGTTAAGCCCTTTCTCTCCATAACGGGTAATCTTATGAAGTTCAAATTTATGTCACATACTAAGGTTTACGGTCCCTTGGCGGTAAAAAATTTAAAAATTAATGCAGTCAAAGGATTCGGCCATTTGTCATATGTTCTTATATTCGAACCTCAATTCTCAAAACCACAAGGGTACTTGGCCTTGATCTAGAATCTCGAAATTTGGCAAGAAGCAAGGATTCAATCTCTCAAGGACAAGAAAAGGGAAAAAAATCAGAAAACTTTTGATTTGTCATTATATCGTACGGAAAATATTTATTATCGAACGGTGTCGGTACATCTCACAAGAGTCCTTTCTTTCTCAGGAACGGATGTACGTATATCTTGTGTGTAAATACATCGATAATAGGCAAAAATCGTCGAGATTCTCGACTCCTCTGGACGAAATAGGTTTTGCGAGTAGATGCTGTCCCCTTGTACAGGGAGACAATTATTGAATTATATGAAATAAAACTGTCGCAACTTCTGAGCGGTTTTCGGTAGGACGTTCAAACTGCACGGTACATCTCACAAGAATCCTTTCTTTCTCAGGAACGGATGTACGTATATCTTGTGTGTAAATACATCGATAATAGGCAAAAATCGTCGAGATTCTCGACTCCTCTGGACGAAATAGGTTTTGCGAGTAGATGCTGTCCCCTTGTACAGGGAGACAATTATTGAATTATATGAAATAAAACTGTCGCAACTTCTGAGCGGTTTTCGGTAGGACGTTCAAACTGCACCGTTGGCCGCGGGACATGGTGGGAATTACTATGCGGAGGAGGATCTTAGTGTTTTATCGTCCCGTCGACAACGAGGTCATTAGAGACGGAGAGTAAGCTTGGGTGAGGGAAGGATGGGGAAGGAAATCGGCCGTGCCCTTTCAAAGGAACCATCCCGGCATTTGCCTGAAGCGATTTAGGGAAATCACGGAAAACCTAAATCAGGATGGCCGGAGACGGGACTGAACCGTCGTCCTCCCGAATAATTACTATGCGCTTGATATGGTTTCGTTCAGCGACGAAGCACACTTTCATGTGGATGAATTCGTCAATCAGAAAAAACTGGTACATTTGGGTGACTGAGAATCCGCATTTCGCGATCTAGAAGTCTCTTTAACCTCAAAGGGTGACTGTGTGGTGTGCAATCTCCATTCATGGAATAATCCGTGCGATATTCCTAGATGGGACGGTGACTACCGAACGGGACATGAAGGTTTGGGAAGATAATTTCATCCCCATTATCCAAGATGACCCTAATTTCGACAAGATTCGGTCCATAAAAGACAGAGCTCGACTCCATCGAAGCAGGAGAGTGATGTCCTGAAGGAGCAGTTTGGGGACTGAATTCTGACTCTGAGGTACCAAGAGGCCACTGGCATGAGCCTCGATCTGCCGCCATATTCTCCTAATCTGAACACATGCTACAATGCCCTTTGTGGCATTGTAGCGAGAAGAAACTACTTCTTTGGTCGCTGTATCACTAACTTGGTGTCTTGCTGCTTCGGTAGTCCCTCATCGCACAGTCGTAGCGCTCAGGCGCCAGGTTCCATGTAGGTTGTCATCCTGCTGATGTGGGGTGGGTCGGGATGCCAGTTGTTAAATGTTAACAACGTTATGTACTATACACGTTTTAATGAATAATGAAACACACGTCACAGAATTTCCAATATGGCGGCTCTTGGCTACGCCGTTGTTCAACCCTTTGCAAAACATTAACACATTTATCACTTTCCATACTCGTGATGTACATAGCCCACGACACGTGGCGTTCACTGATAACTAACCTTCACTTTATCTCATGTTTAACAGCTGGAATATTTGTTTGACCGCTCTTTTGGAACCGCCCCCTGTTACTCGACGGTGCGTTCTGAGTAGCGCCTCGCTACTAACTCGCCCTGTCTACCCGACGGAGGAACCCCACCTTTCTCCCTCAGCCAATAAGGACACTTCGCGCGCCCCTCCCCCCCCCCCCCCCCATATATATATATTTCAGGTCGGTGTTGCTGGGCGGATCTGACGTCACATTTGCGGACATTATGACGGAAGTTTGTCTCGGAACACTGTCTCAGATTGTAAGATCCGAATAGTCGGATCTTGTCTCTACTAAGGTTGCACAACATTGCCTCGTATGATATTATCATTAATGGTGCTTGCTGACGCATAATTGTCAGATGTACATGTATCCTGGATGCTACTGAGCATTGCCGATTGCATAAATTTGTGTAATACTTGGCCTAATCACGTGAAGGGAATGCACGTATGCATTAGAATGCGACTCTTTTATTATGGGGCTATGTTGAAGACTGTGTACAGTAACAACTCGAAACCCTGAGCTGATTACAGCCATACAGGAGGTCATCGACAGCATCGCTGTTCCGACACTTTAGCGGGTCGTGCACAATTTCGCTATTCGCGTTCGTCACATCATAGCCAATGATGGCAGGCATATTGAGCACATCATAACCTAAATCCGAATATCTGTAGTGACGTTTAATGAAGTCTGCGCAAGCCGTAGCCTGTAACGAATTTAGTTTTTTTTCCCTATGGTTCAATAACTGTCACTCTGTAAATACTGGTGAACTGATTCGAAAAGATCGGCGTTTTTCGGCCGATGTCGATCGTTGGCCGAATTCCCCCGTTGTGGCGCTTCCTGGGGGAGCCTGCACTCGGCGCGCAAACCGCAGGTCACGAGTTTACACGACAGCCACCGGAATCCCATTTGGCTCTGCCACTGCCGCCGCCGCCGCCACAGCTGCCACCGCCGCCGCCGCCGCCGAAAACTAATTTGAACGTCGCCGCTAGGAGCTGGTAGCGGTCGATGCCATCGCTGCTCATTACTCGCTGGCTGGGCGTCGGACGGGCGATACGCAAACACGCGCGGCAGGCCGGACCGGCATGCGGCCGTCCATACCGCTACAAGTGTGTATACGCTCCCTCCCCCACTGTGTGCTTTCACAGCAAATCAGTTCAGCCATTTGCCCGTGTTTACCCATAACGGCGCTAATCACCGATAGGTTTCCGCTGCGGCCCCGGACGGTAAGTGACAATCGCCTGCGGCCCTTGCTGGCGATTGGTCTCTCCATTGTGTGCATTAGAACGCACCAGTGCAAAGCACTTGCCCCGGAGTGTCCGCACTTTGCGGAACGTGCCGTTCTACGTCAACACAGACTGGATTATGTTGAAGTGATATTACATCAAATATTCTTAACGTTCACTGGATCCGCAGAAATGCCGCTAGCCCAGAAATAGTCAACCATTTTTGCGTACCGCTTACTTTTGTATCTCTGTTAGTAGCAAAATTTCCTAACTGCTCACCAGTTGCTTAGAAATGGTCATTTATAAACTAGGAAATAGCAAGTTAAAACATAAAAAATAATTACTTATCGAATACTGTATGTGAAAATTTTATGAAAAGCTAATGAAAATGTTTTAAAATCTCCTACCGCCCACCAAGAAAGCTGTGGCGCCCGCTAGTTGGCCGTAGGGACCAGGTTGACTACGACTGCTCTGGCTCATCTGCCCCCTCCAGCGTAGAAAAACTCGACATCGGGAAGCTACAAAAGATGTTTGTTGCGCCCTGGACGTTCGTCATCTTTACGGAGACGAAGACGACCCCAGAAAGATAAGTCCGTTCTCTTAGTCCTTGTGATTAACGAGAATCAATATCGATTTGCTCCGCCGTTATGTGTAATAGATCCCTTTATAGTTCGATGATCAATTTGGACGCTTATTGCGATCATACGCAGTCCAGTCAAATTAATTTGGCCACCACCTATATTCTGCATCAGTGTGCAATAACGACTCACAGACGGCAGGTGGAGGCATGAGATGCATGGCATATAAAGCCTGTCGGGGGGGGGGGGGGGGGGCGGAAAACAGTGCAGTCGTTGTAATGTGGAAAAGGATCGATTTATCTGACATCCAAAAGGGCGTGACCATTGGCCTTCGGGCCAGCACTGGAAGCACTATTTCCGACTAAGTTTGTAAATGTTCGCGTGCCACTGTGATTATAGTATACCGTCCCTGGTAAAATGGCTCTATCGAAAATCGATCACGAGGCAACTGTGGCACAACACGAGCCATAGGTGACAGAGATGTACGAGAGATAGACGAGGAACTTCTAGATCATATAATTATATGTAGTGCGGTGCTGCGGCTGTGTAATAGTCAGCATTTCTGGCTACTTAGCAAGAAGACCCAGGTTCGAATTCGGGCACAAATTTTAATTCATTTCTTCAGCTTCCAACATTATCATAGACGAGGAACTGTTAAGAAGCCGAACAGATTAACGAAAGGGCTACCAACAATATCTTCGCAACGACCTGTCAGCGAACGTTGGTCGATATGGGTCTCTGCGGCAGACATCTGGTTCATACACTCATATTAACTGTGTTCATCAGCGACGAAGGCTGCACTTTGCACGACCACCGAGCGGCAGCAGGGAGCCTTCTCACATTAATCATATTTTTATGTTTCTTTGGACACATAGCCTATGATGCGTACGGTGTCAAAAGTCTGAAAGGAAACGAGGAAGGAGCACTATGGTCTTGGGAACGTGGCATTCCCTGTGTATCCTGTCCCACTAGAAGTTTCACTGGATCAAGACAAGTATGCATGTATTCTCGGCAGGATGGCATTTGTGAGCAGGTTAGTGCAACGTGTCTCAAAGGTCACGGCATACTTCCGTAGTGCAAAAGACACCAGAATGAGTTTACCGTAGCCCCCAGTCCACCAACGCCGTGGATTTAAACTTAATCGAGAATGTATGGGAGCATTTCGACCGCGCTGTTTGCGACATCTATCCTCAAGCGATAAGCATAGAGCTTCTGGCCACGGCACTGCAGTCGGCATGGCTCCACATACCCGTCGGTACCTTTCAGAACCTCATTCATGCGCTGCAAAAGGTGACTATGGAGGCTTTTGTCGGCTGGTCACATTGTTACTTGACGGTGTATACCGAGCATAATGTTGCAAAAGAATGGAAATACTTAAGTTAAAGGACATTCTATATTGCCCCTCTCTTCTGTGCAATCAGTCAGAACGCCTTTTATGCTTTAGAACAGAAATCTGTATCACGAGGAAAGTTAAACGAGAGTATAGCAAATTACTTAAATTGGCCACCTATAGTGCATTCTCTTAGCCAACCTCTTCATCTTAGAGTAGTTCCTACAAGTAACGTCTTCAGTTATTTGTTGGATATAATTCTTACAGGATAAATGTGGACGCTCAACAGCACTCTGCCAGGTCCAGTTATCACCGACACAATAACAGTACAGTAACCAGTTATCGCCTGTTGTTCTTACTTTCTAACACTCTACCATGTAACTTGGAAGTTATTCATTCTCTTATTTCTTAACGTTTTTCCTCTCATCTTGTCCGTTCTTCTTCCAGATTTCTCCGTAATTTCCATACTTCGTTGATTCTGGACAGAACCTCCTCACCTCTTATCAATCTACCTAATTTTCAGTATCATTCCGTATCATCACAACTCAAGCTCTTCGATTTTCTTCTCTTCAAGCTACCCCAGCTCTCATGTTTAATTACTGTACAGAACTATGATGTACTCTACAGTAGTATGATGTAAAAAGAGAAAGCAGAAAGGTGGAAGGAGTATATTGAGGGCCTATACAAAGGCTATGTACTTGAGGACAATATTATGGAAATGGATGTAGATGAAGATGAAATAGGAGATATGACACTGCGTGAAGAGTTTGACAGAGCACTGAAAGACCTAAGTCGAAACAAGGCCCCGGAAGTAGACAACATTCCATTAGAACTACTGACTGTCTTGGGAGAGCCAGTCCTGACAAAACTCTACCACCTGGTGAGCGAGATGTATGAGGCAGGCGAAATACCCTCAGACTTGAAGAAGAATGTAATAATTCCAATCCCAAAGAAATCTGGTGTTTACATTTGAAAATTACCGAACTATCAGTTTAATAAGTCATGGCTGCAAAATACTAACGCGAATTCTTTACAGACGAATGGAAAAACTGGAAGAACCAGACCTCGGGAATGATCAGTTTCGATTCCGTAGAAATACTGGAACACGTGAGACAATACTGACACTACGACTTATCTTAGAAGATAGATTAAAGAAAGGCAAGCTTACGTTTCTAGCATTTGTAGACTTAAAGAAAGCTTTTGACAATGTTCACTAGAATACTCTTTCAAATTCTGAAGGTGGCAGGGTAAAATGCAGGGAGGGAAAGGTTATTTACTATTTCTACAGGAAAGAGTAGAGGGACCTTAAAGGGAAGCAGTGGTTGGGAAGGAAGTGAGACAGGGTAGTAGCCTCTCCCCCATGTTATTCAATCTGTATACTGAGCAAGCAGTAAAGGGAACAAAAGAAAATTTCGGAGTAGGTATTAAAATCCATGGAGAAGAGATAAAAACTTTGAGGTTCGCCGATGACATTGTTATTCTGTCAGAGACAGCAAAGGACCTGGAAGAGCAGTTGAACGGAATGGACAGTATCTTGAAAGGAGGATATAAGATGAACATCAACAAAAGCAAAACGAGGATAATGGAATGTAAACGAATTAAGTCGGGTGATGTTGAGGCAATTAGATTAGGAAATGAGAAACTTAAAGTAGTAAAAGAGTTTTGAGATTAAAGGAGCAAAATAACTGATGATGGTAAAAGGAGAGAGGATATAAAATGTAGACTGGTTGTGGCAAGCAAAGTGTTTCTGAAGAAGAGAAATTTGTTAACATCGATTATAGATTTAAGTGCCAGGAAGCCGTTTCTGGTAGTATTTGTATGGATTGTACCCATGTATGGAAGTGAATCATGGACGATAAATAGTGTGGACAAGGAATAGCAGATTTCGAAATGTGGTACTACGGAAGAATGCTGAAGATTTGATGGGTAGATCACATAACTAATGAAGAGGTATTGAATAGGATTGGGGGGAAGAGGAGTTTTTGGCACAACTTGACTAGAAGAAGGGATCGTTTGGTAGGACATGTTCGGAGGCATCAAGGGATCACCAATTTAGCGCTGGAGGGCAGCATGGGGGGTAAAAATCGTAGAGGGAGACCAAGAGATGAATACACTAAGCAGATTCAGAAGGATGTAGGCTGCAGCAGGTACTGGGAGATGAACAGACTTGCACAGGATAGAGAAGCATGGAGAGCTGCATCAAACCAGTCCCAGGACTGAAGACCACAACATCAACAACTGCCCTTTTTATCTTCGTGTCTGATGGTATGTCTCCAGTCTCATATACTCACCAACTTGAGTAGTCGTTTAGTTTCCATCTCTAGGATATAAAAATTTATTAGGGTATGCATAGGACAAACACAAAAGGAAATTTTGTAGGTTCTTGACACGATAGTATATTCATACAACATTTAAATGTATTATTATTCATTCAACTTTAAAAATAAGAAAAATATACTACACATCTCAAAATTGCCGCCTCCGGAGTTGAGTGGTCAGCGTAGATAGCTGACATGTGGAGAAGCCGCGTTCGATTCCTGATACTGCCAAGAATTTTTCCTTGGTGGGAGGACTGAAACGGGATGTACTCAACCTCGTCGTGGCAATTGAAGAGCTGCTTGACCGAATAGTAGCAGCTTTACAAAACGACGGGTCAGTGGCGTGCTGCTAGGATGCCCATGCATTCCGCATCCGCATAGCTCCGCAATGCAGAGGATGACATGGCACTTGGTACGCATCCCTCGGCTTGGGCCTCCGCGGCCTGGACGAGGGGCTCGTAATCTCAAAATCGTTGAAAATGTCAATAGTTCCAATTTGAGGCAGCCCAATGAAACGTGAAGTTGCAGATGTTTAGTCTGAAGACTGCACCCGTCAGTTCTTCTCAGATTTTTTACATCTAGTCTAAACGAAGGTATTTTAGCACTGTGTATATTTAACATCGTTTCTTGACCATAATTTGTTTGAGCAAATATACATGTACCACCACCATGCACGCGATGAATCAAAAGCTTATACTGAGCTAGTTAATAACAACAATAATAATTTTTAATCCCATTTTTTAACATTTTGCCGCTGACAGTTTCAGAAACATTGACATATCACTCCTACATCGTTCGTTGATGAAATTATTGCAAGGAGTATCCAACGTCCTTTCTTGTTTGCATTGCGGGTATGGAAACCCCCTATCATAAATTTTTAATAACAACTGCTTTAAGCTCACACAGAAATACGGTATGTGATGAATGCACCGGTATCTAACAAATAATGGTAATTAAAAGTGCGTGGAAGCTTATTTGCATCGGTAGCAACGGAGAGAAGCTTCATGTACCCTTAAGCATTTTAAGCTGAAACAGTATACCAGACTGCTGTATCCACAATGAGATTTTCCTCTGCAGCCGAGTGTGCGCTGATATGAAACTTCCTGACAGATTAAAGCGGTGTGCCAGACCGAACCTCGAACTCGGGAACTTTTCCTTCTGCGGGCAAGTGCTCCACCATCTGAGCAACCCAGGCACGACCCACGACCCGTCCTCATAGTTTCAACTCTGCCAGTATCTCGTCTCCTACCCTCCAAACTTCACAGAAGCTATTCTGTGAAGAAGGTTCGCAGAAGAGATTCTATGAAGTTTAGAAGGTAGAAGACGCTGGAAGAATTGAAGCTGTGAGGACGGGTCGTGAGTCGTGCTTGGGTAGCTCAGATGGTAGACCAGTTGCTCGCAATGGCAATGGTTTCGACTTCGAGTCTCGGTCAGGCACATAGTTTTCATCAGCCAGGAAGTATCATATCAGCGCACACTCCACTGTAGAGTTAAAATCTCGCTCTGGAAACATTCCCCAGGCTGTGGCTAAGCCATGTCTCCGCAATATCCTTTCTTCCAGGAGTACTTGTTTTGCAAGTTTCGCAGAAGAACTTCTGTGGAGTCTGGAAGATAGGAGACGAGGTGCTGGCAGAATTGAAGCTGTGAGGATGGGTCTTGAATCGTATTTGGGTAGCTCAGATGGTAGAGCACTTGCCCGCGAAGGGCGAAGTTCCCGACTTCGAGTCTCGATCCGGCACACAGTTTTAATCCATTAGAAAGTTTCAGACTGCTTTAGTTACTCGAACCGTGGTGTGTGTGAAGCTTCCTGTATTACCACAACTGAACTACTCATCTATATCACGTTTTGTCACAAACTTCAGGAACTACCACCGCGACGTGTACCACATATCCACTACTTTATTTCAAATCCTACTTATTTATCACGAATACAGCTCACGAGTGTAGGTCTGCGTGAAAGTAACTTCTTTAGACGTTTCCTCATCAGAGTGTTTTAGGTTGTATAAAAATCCATTTTTAAACTTTACGTCCTTATAAAACGCAGTAACAAAACGCTTCACATTTGGTGCTAGAGCATCAAGGTAATCTAACATCAGCAATGTACGAACTTGTTTCCGCTGTCCCGGAGTAAAGAGATGCACAGTAGGATCTCAGTAACTCATTGTTTCTGCCATCGTTATTACCTAAAAAGTGCTTCTGACTCCGTCATGTGGAGTGTACGCCTGACGTGCTCCCACTGGAAAGAGGCAGCCAGTAATGCTTCAGTCTTGCAGAAGAGGGGAACGTCAGCAGTGGTAGTAACCAGCGTTTTTATTTCGTTTGATTTTATGGTTTCCTCAGCGTTTTGAGGAGAACTGTGACTCTTTGTTTACCTGATTTTAGTACAGTTGTTATTCTTGTAGGGTGAATAGTGCAGTGCAGTTTCACACCACCATAAACGCCAGGGTTTTAGTTCTCCCTTTGTGTGATATGGACATATGTTAACTGAGTAATAGCTCAAATAGCTACTCGTCCTTCTCCTTTTGATGATAACTGGTTAGATGTATCACCACCAAAGCCATCTAAAACAGACCATACTGATTTTTTTCTCGTTTTGTGGGAAGAAATGAGGAAGTAAATTGCCTTTTGTATGCGGACACAAAGGGGAAATTAGATCTTACGCGAAGATTTATCGGCACACGTTGCTTCCACACACCTTCTAAAGGAACGGAGAAGAGGAGAAATGACCGAAATACGAGAAGTACCCATCGCAAGGAACATGAAGCAGTTATCTTGGAAAATGTACAGGACAGAATCCTTGTTAAGCAATTTTTACGACTTCTTCAAACGGTTTCGACGTAGGAAGAACACTTCGATAAGAGTAGAAGCTGAAGTAATGATTTAAAATTTGAGCCACAGCTAGGACGCGAACCTGGGTATCGCGCTTTCTAGGTAGATGTGTTAATCTCTGCACCACTCTGCTACTATGGCTACCACAGCCGTAGTACCCTCTCTATTCCAATATCGGACAGCCGCGGCAGTCCTAATGATTTCAGAAGCGGAAAATGGGCTGAAGATATGAAGTTTCTGTTAGGGAGGGAAATGGACTACGGCATTCCGTGTAGCTGTGGTAACGACAATAATATGGCGGTGTAGTGGTCAGTACATCTGCCTAATAAGCAGGAGACACGTGTTCAAGTCCCAGTCAGGGCACAAATTTTCATCCATTACCTTAGCTTCTGTCCTTACCGAAGATAAAGTTGAGACTCATACGTCTCCATCAAATTAATATAAAGAAATTGTTGATGATGTTGGTAATCAGTCAGTGACTGTATTACAGACTTCAAAGGGCAGTGGGGATTAGAAAAAGCAGAGTAGTTACCACTCAGGAATATTAAGGCAGCGGGAGAACTGTTTTGGATATGTGCCATGAGACCTATGATAATAACCGAAGTCACTTTAACAGCTGCAGACCGCGTAAATGTTACAGCGGACCGTCTGCGTCCTTTCGTGCTGGATATCTTTCCATATGAAGATGGCGCCTTCCAACAGGATAACTTGGCATGTCACAAGCCCACGCGTGCTACGGTGGTTCACTATTATGTCAGTAAACTCACGTTGATGTCTTGGCCACGAAATTCACCTGAATTGAAGCCGATGGAACACATCTGAAATGCTGTCGGGCGCCTGCAAACCCCACTCCACCACATTAATTTACAGGAACTGCGTGACCTGGGCTCAGAACTTCGGTGTCACATACATCGGGTAACTAGGACCTAATCCCTATAACGAAGCACCGAAACTGGCCCAGTCAGAGCACAACAATGCGCGAACTTAGACCTCATACCTCGCTTTAGTAGCAAATTATTCGGACACCAATGATGTATCATCTCTATTGTGATTTGGGTGCCCTACATTGAAGACACCTTAAACAGTTACCTAAATTTAATGGGCAAGCTAACAGTCATGTAATCAGTAATAATTAGTCAAGCCTTAATAAAACTCAACAGATTATGATTGATACAATTGTTCTGAATCTCACAGGATAATAAAGTAGCAACGATTATTTAGGTCAAAATAGCAAAAGTATATATAAGAAGCCAGTCCAATCCCAAAAACTAGAAACGTCATACGACGGTAAATATGCCCTTGAATTTGCTCTCTACTAAATATTGACGCGAGAAGCCTTATCTATCTGTGTGTGGAGGATAAGAAACAAAGTGGGTACATCACTATGTTACTAAGAGCAGAAAAGAATAAAATCAATGTCAAAGTACGAAGAAAATTAACAACCTGTGCTTCAGAAATATATGCGTATGTCAATTATGTCATTCACGTAGTAATGTTCTGTATTGTAATGGAACATAATAGGTTAAATGTTGTGTATATAGTTGTCAACTTTCCTTCTTTTGCGACTAATACTGTTTAGCAGGGAAAGTATTAAATATGAAAATAAACATCTCTTATTTTGGACGACACACTTCCACAGGATACTGCAGTTTGCCGGGAAACTGTCTACGCACAGATCTGTGACGGAAAGTCCTATATTCTCCTTTCACCTTCCTGAGGTCAACACTTTCCTACTTCTCAACACATATGCAATCTAATGAAGGGGATCCTGACATTTGCTGGCGGAAAGAGTGGGTGTAGTCAGTTCAGTGTTCGGAGTGACTTATCATGAGATATGAATATACGGAGAAAAATTAGTTCCGTAAGTAACTAGACGTTGGTAGCTGCACAACTGCTTCTTTGTTAAATTTCAATTGTTTTAGTATTTTACTAATCTGAAATGTCTGGTATCATTGTAAAATGTTATGTGGATGAGTAAACAACTTACTGACTACAGGGTACGCTGCAAATGCCGGAACTTGGTGGATAACATTTCTTCCATTCAGTCAAAGCGAACTTCAACTATTGATGTCTTAGTTGGCACAGTCTAGTTTTAACGTTAGAAGCGTTCTCTATAGCGTCTCCTTGTAAATATTCGTAGAAAATTAGCTTTAGCGCACATAATGCGGAATAGTTTGACGAAAGAAAATTAAAAAATTACAAGTTCAGTTGTACTTATAAAAACACTTCTACTAACACTTAATTAGTTCAAAAATTATCACCTCACGCACTCAAAGTATGAAATTTTTATTGCGCAGCTAAAAGGTCTTTAATGTGGCAGGTATTGCTACATCCAATGATTACAATCACTGAAGAAAATTAACAATAATATCACTTATCTTGTATTTGCAATCCAACGACGATCTCGCTCTGGCTTTGGCTCGTAATTAAAATTGTTGTCTAGGTAGCATGACTACCGCTGTTGGTGCGAAAGGCACTCGGATGTTAATTACGCCGACTTAAGGAAATTACGAAGACAATCTTTCAGGATTAATTTGATGATTTATGTTTTTCATTGCAATGTGCTTCATACTTCTTTAAACAATGTTCACTTGAAAATAGTTCTTGACACTCACTTTTCACAAAATTTCATATTTATTAGACTTTTTATACTTTCGCATGTTCAAAACATTACTTCATCACATACTTTCGCAGCCGTTTCTACTCTGAATAAAACTCACATCATTTTTCATTTTCCACAACTCAGTCTTTTCATTTCCAACACAAAGTCAAGACTGTTCATATTCAACACAAAAACTTAACTACTCTGTACGCTTCCGCGCCAGCATCAAAGATAACAATAAGTACAAAGATATTAACACTAGATATTATAGCGATTTCAACATCTCAAAGAATCGACGTACATAATATAAAAATGAAACCACATTTGAGTAGAGTGAAACATATGAGTCATTACGTAGAAAAATATTCATTAATCTTCGGTATCGAAAAATAGGGTTGGCGGGTGTAACGGTTTCGCAAATAATTAACCATTACACACTGCAATGGTTCTATTGGTGATCAATTGATAGGTGCTCAATATTCAAGAGGTACTTTTACAAATCATCGTGCTGTGGAACCCTGCCAATGTGGTACACATACTAGGAAGGATAAGGGATTGTTATACGCTATTACCATATAAAAGGTTCCATACACCGACAATGTACATTCAGTGGACGTCAATCAGCCCACTCTTTCAAATCGCTCACTCGTCAGAGACCTCTGTAACTACTGGTGTAACTTTGTTCTGTTTTTCTGTTGGTGGCCTGACTTGTGCCTTCGCTTTGTCCACATACTCTTATGTCACGAGGTGACCAGAGATGCTGTTCCTGCATTGCACGGCTGGAGCAGCGGCAGGTAGTAAAGGGTAGTCGGTCTCCCTAGCACGACCCCCTGCGCCGACAGCCTTTCCGGCCCAAGCAGCGCTGCCGAGAGCCATCAAATATTCACGGTGTGAGGGAGGGAGGGAGGGGGTAGGGGTGAGAGTAGGTACCCAGGCATAGCACAGAGCAGCCAGCTAACCCATCGTTGCCTTTCAAGGCCTGCCGCAGCCAGTCCGCTTCCCTCCCACTGGAGAACAGCAACGCCTGCCACGGGAGCATAGCGCGCATCACCTGTCGCCAAGACCAAACCCTAACTGGCATTTGACTTCATTGTAATGCTCTTTGATTGCATTATACAGGGTGATCCATTGATCGCGAGTGGGCCAGATATCTCGCGAAATAAGCGTCAAACGAAAAAAGTACAAAGAACGAAACTTATCTAGCTTGAAGGGGAAAACCAGATGGCGCTATGGTTGGCCCGATAGATGGCGCTGCCATAGGCCAAACGGATATCAACTGTGTTTCTTTAAATAGGAACCCCCATTTTTATTACATATTCGTGTAGTATGTAAAGAAATATGAATATTTTAGTTGGACCACTTTTTTCGCTTTGAGATAAATGGCGCTGGTACAGTCGCAAACGTAAAAGTACGTGGTATCATGCAACATTCCGCCGGTGCGGACGGTATTTGCTTCGTGATACATTACCCGTGTTATAATGGGCCGTTTACCAATTGCGGAAAAGGTCGATATCGTGTTGATGTATGACTATTGTGATCAAAATACCCAACGGGCGTATGCTATGTATGCTGCTTGGTATCCAGGGCGACATCATCCAAGTGTCCAGACCGTTCGCCGGACAGTTACGGTATTTAAGGAAACAGGAATGGCTCAGCCACATGTGAAACGTCAACCACGACCTGCAACAAATGATAAAGCCCAAGTATGTGTTTTACCTGTTGTCGTGGCTAATCCTCATATCAGTAGCAGACAAACTGCGGGAGAATCGGGAATCTGAAACACGTCGGTGTTGAGAATGCTACATCAACATCGATTGCACCCGTACCATATTTCTATGCACCAGGATATGCATGGCGACGACTTTGAACGTCGTGTACAGCTCTGCCACTGGGCACAAGAGAAATTACGGTACGATGACAGATTTTCTGCATGCGTTCTATTCAGCGACGAAGCGTCATTCACTAACAGCGGTAACGTAAACCGGCATATTATGTAGTATTGGGCAACAGAAAATCCACGATGGCTGCGACAAGTGGAACATGAGCGACCTTGGAAGGTTAATGTACGGTGCTGCATTATGGGAGGAAGGATAATTGGCCCCCATTTTATCGATGGCAATCTAAATGGTGCAATGGTGCAATGTATGCTGATTTCTTACGTAATGTTCTACCGATGTTACTACAAGATGTTTCACTGCATGACAGAATGGCGATGTACTTACAACATGATTGATGTCCGGCACCCAGCTCTCGTGCAGTTGAAGCGGTACTGAATAGCATATGTCATGACAGGTGGATTGGTCGTCGAAGCACCTTGGCCCGCACGTTGAGCGAATCTGACGTCCACGGATTTTTTTGTGTGGGGAAAGTTGAAGGAAATTTGCTATCCTGGTCTACCGACAACGCCTGACAACATGCATCAGCGCATTGTCAATGCGTGTGCGAACATTACGGAAGGCGAACTACTCGCTGTTGAGAGGAATGTCGTTACACGTATTGCCAAATGCATGCAAGTGCGTTCGCGGCGCACGAGGCGGAAGGTAAATGTGGAGGCTGGCCGTGTGACATCGCCCGCTCTGCCTGTGAGTGGACATGTGGCTGCTCCTTCAGCAGGGTACGAGCAGGCACATGGGGGGAGGGGTTTATTAGTTATTGGGAGCTCCAACGTTAGGCGGGTGATGGGGCCCCTTAGGGAAAAGCGGAAAGGTCGGGGAATAAGGCCAGTGTTCACTCTGTCTGCTTGCCGGGGGGTCTCATCCGAGATATGGAGGAGGCCCTACCGGCGGCGATAGAAGGTACTGGGTGCACCCGACTGCAAATTGTTGCTCTTGTCGGCACCAATGACTCCTGCTGTCTGGGTTCAGAGGTCATCATCAGTTCGTACAGGCGGTTGGCGGAATTGGTGAAGGCGGAAAGCCTCTCTTGCGGGGTGGAATCAGAGCTAACTATTTGTAGTATCGTTCCCAGAACCGATCGCGGTCCTCTGGTTTGGAGCCGAGTGGAAGGCTTAAACCAGAGGCTCAGACGATTCTGCGGAGATCAGGGGTAAAAATTTCTCGACCTCCGCTATCGGGTGCAGAAATGTAGGGTCCCTCTGAATAGGTCAGGCGTGCACTACACGCCGGAAGCGGGAACAAGGGTAGCGGAGTACGTGTGGAGTGCACATGGGGTTTTTTTAGGTTAGAGAATTCCCTCCCTAGGCACGACAAGACGCCTCCTGAGACGCGGCAAGGTAGGAGTAGGCAAATGCAACAGGGAATAACAATATTAATGGGCTAAGAGTACCCGTGGTCTAGGGGTAGCGTCTTTGATTCATAACAAAAAAAAAAAAAAAAAAAAAGTTTTCGTCCCGGGTTCGATCCCCGCCACTGCCTAAATTTTGATAAATAGTCAGCATAGGCGACCGAAGACTTTCGGCATAAGAAGTCAGCCTTATTCCTGGCAACGGCCTTGTCAAAGAGGGCGGAGGAGCGGATAGAGGTTCAGGGCACTCTCTTGTCCCAGGGGTGGGAAATTGCCCCTAAAGGCGGAAGAATCAGCAATGATCAACGACCTGAGGATGCAGAAGGCAATGGAAACCACTCCATTAAAGACACGTAACGTGTATCCACAGCACATGTGGCCTGTAGTTGAAGAAGTGTCATGAAGATTTTTCAATTGGCAATAGATTCCGGAACAGTCCCCCATTTGGATCTCCGGGAGGGGACTGCCAAGGGGGAGGTTACTATGAGAAAAAGAGTGAATAATCATCGAAAGGATAATGTTCTACGAGTCGGGGCGTGGAATGTCAGAAGCTTGAACGTGATAGGGAAACTAGAAAAACTGAAAAGGGAAATGGAAAAGCTCAATCTAGATATAGTAGGGATCAGTGAAGTGAAGTGGAAGGAAGACAAGGATTTCTGGTCAGATGAGTATCGGGTAATATCAACAGCAGCAGAAAATGGTATAACAAGTGTAGGGTTCGTTATGAATAGGAAGGTAGGGCAGAGGGTGTGTTACTGTGAACAGTTCTAATCAGAATCGACAGCAGACCAACACCGACAACGATAGTTCAGGTATACATGCCGACGTCGCATGCTGAAGATGAACAGATAGAGAAAGTGTATGAGGATAGTGAAAGGGTACTGCAGTATGTAAAGGGGGACGAAAATCTAATAGTCATGGGCGACTGGAATGCAGTTGTAGGGGTAGGAGTAGAAGAAAAGGTTACAGGAGAATATGGGCTTGGGACAAGGAATGAAAGAGGAGAATGACTAATTGAGTTCTGTAAAAAGTTTCAGCTAGTAATAGCGAATACCCTGTTCAAGAATCACAAGAGGAGGAGGTATACTTGGATAAGGCCGGGAGATACATGAAGATTTCAGTTAGATTACATCATGGTCAGACAGAGATTCCGAAATCAGATACTGGCTTGTAAGGCGTACCCAGGAGCAGATATAGACTCAGATCACAATATAGTAGTGATGAAGAGTAGGATGAAGTTCAAGACATTAGTCAGGAAGAATCAATACGCAAAGAAGTGGAATATGGAAGTTCTAAGGAATGACGAGATACGTTTGAAGTTCTCTAACGCTATAGATACAGCAATAACGAATAGCGCAGTAGGCAACACAGTTGAAGAGGAATGGACGTCTCAAAAAGAGGCCATCACATAATTTGGGACGGAAAACATAGGTACAAAGAAGGTAGCTGCGAAGAAACCATGGGTAACAGAAGAAATACTTCAGTTGATTGATGAAAGGAGGAAGTACAAACATGTTCCGGGAATATCAGGAATACAGAAATACAAGTCGCTGAGGAATGAAATAAATAGGAAGTGCAAGGAAACTAAGACGAAATGGCTGCAGGAAAAATGTGAAAAGATATGATTGTCGGACGGACAGACTCAGCATACAGGAGAGTCAAAACAACCTTTGGTGACATTAAAAGCAACGGTGGTAACGTTAAGAGTGCAAAGGGAATTCCACTGTTAAATGCAGAGGAGAGAGCAGATAGGTGGAAAGAATACATTGAAAGCCTCTATGAAGAGGGGGGGGGGGAGATTTGTCTGATGTGATAGAAGAAGAAACAGGATTCGATTTAGAAGAGATAGGGGATCCAGTATTAGAAACGGAATTTGAAAGAGCTTTGGAGGACTTACGGTCAAATAAGGCGGAAGGGATAGATAACATTCCATCATAATTTCTAAAATCATTACGGGGAAGTGGCAACAAAACGACTATTCACGTTGGTGTGTAGAATTTATGAGTCTGGCAACATACAATCTGACTTATGGAAAAGCATCACCCACACAATTCCGAAGACGGCAAGAGCCGGCAAGTGCGAGAATTATCGCACAATCAGCTTAACAGCTCATGCATCGAAGGTGCTTACAAGAATAATATACAGAAGAATTGAAAAGAAAATTGAGAATGCGCTAGGGGACGATCAGTTTGGCTTTAGGAAAAGTAAAGGCACGATAGAGGCGATTCTGACGTTACGGCTAATAATGGAAGCGAGGCTAAAGAAAAATCAAGACACGTTCATAGGATTTGTCGACCTGGAAAAAGCGTTCGACAATATAAAATGGTGCAAACTGTTCAAGATTCTGGAAAAAGGAGGGGTAAGCTATAGGGAGAGACGGGTCATATACAATATGTACAACAACCAAGAGGGAATCATAAGAGTGGACGATCAAGAACGAAGTGCTCGTATTAAGAAGGGTGTAAGACAAGGCTGTAGCCTTTCGCCCCTACTCTTCAATCAGTACATCGAGGAAGCAATGATGGAAATAAAAGAAAGGATCAGGAGTGGAATTAAAAGACAAGGTGAAAGGATATCAATGATACGATTCGCTGATGACATTACAATCTTGCGTGAAAGTGAAGAAGAATTAAATGATCTGCTGAACAGAATGAACAGTTTAATGAGTAGACAGTATGGTTTGAGAGTAAATCGGAGAAAGACGAAGGTAATGAAAAGTAGTAGAAATGAGAACAGAGAGAAACTTAACATCAGGATTGATGGTCACGAAGTCAATGAAGTTAAGGAATTCTGCTACCTAGGCAGTAAAATAACCAATGACGGACGGAGCAAGGAGGACATCAAAAGCAGACTCGCTATGGCAAAAAAGGCATTTCTGGCCAAGAGAAGTCTACTAATATCAAATACCGGCCTTAATTTGAGGAAGAAATTTCTGAGGATGTACGTCTGGAGAACAGCATTGTATGGTAGTGAAGCATGGGCTGTGGGAAACCCGGAACAGAAGAGAATCGAAGCATTTGAGAAGTGGTGCTATAGACGAATGTTGAAAATTAGGTAGACTGATAAGGTAACGAATGAGGAGGTTCTAGGCAGAATCGTAGAGGAAAGGAATATGTGGAAAACACTGATAAGGAGAAGGGACAGGATGATAGGACATCTACTAAGACATGAGGGAATGACTTCCATGGTACTAGAGGGAACTGTAGAGGGCACAAACTGTAGACTAAGACAGAGATTGGAATACGTCAAGCAAATAATTGAGGACGTATGTTGCAATTGCTACTCTGAGATGAAGAGGTTAGCACAGGAAAGGAATTCGTGGCTGGCCGCATCAAACCAGTCAGTAGACTGATGACCAAAAAAAAAATTAAACTGCAGGAGCGTCTATAGAAAGGTCTCAGAACTGCTCTCATTAATAGTCACAACGCCCATATAGTACTAGGGACAGAAAGTTGCCTGAAACCTTACGTAAACAGTAATGAAATTCTAAACTCAGATTGGAATGTATACCGCAGAGACAGGCTGGACAGTGAAGGGGGAGGCGTGTTTGTAGCGATAAGAAGTGCAATAGTATCAAAGGAAATTTACGGAGATCCGAATTGTGAAATGATTTGGGTGAAGGTCACGGTTAAAGCAGGCTCAGACATGGTAACTGGATGTCTCTATAGGCCCCCTGGCTCAGCAGCTGAAGGATAATTTGGAAAATATTTCGAGTAGATTTCCCCAACATGTTTTAGTACTGGGTGGCGATTTTAATTTGCCGGATATAGACTGGGAGACTCAAACGTTCATAACGGGTGGCAGGGAAAACGAACCCAGTGAAATTTTTGTAAGTGCTGTATCTGAAAACTACCTTGAGCAGTTAAACAGAGAACCGACTCGTGGCGATCACATATTAGACCTTCTGGTGACAAACAGCCCCGAACTCTTTGAATCAGTTAATGCAGAACAGGGAATCAGCCATTATAAAGCGGATACTGCATCGATGATTTCAGCCGTAAATAGAAATATTAAAAAGGTAGGAAGATTTTTCTGTTTAGCAAAAGTGACAGAAAGCAGATTTCAGTGTACTTGATGGCTCAACACAAAAGTTTTGTCTCAAGTACAGATAGTACTGAGGAACAGTGGACAAAGTTCAAAACCATCGTACAATATGCGTTAGATGAGTATGTGCCAAGCAAGATCGTAAGAGATGGAAAAGAGCCACCGTGGTACAACAACCGAGTTAGAAAACTGCTGCGGAAGCAAAGGGAACTTCACAGCAAACATAAACATAGCCAAAGCCTTGCAGACAAACAAAAATTACGCGAAGCGAAATGTAGTGTGAGGGGGGCAATGCGAGAGGCTTTCAATGAATTCGAAAGTAAAGTTCTATGTACTGACTTGGCAGAAAATCCTAAGAAATTTTGGTCCTATGTCAAAGCGGTAGGTGGATCAAAACAAAATGTCCAGACACTCTGTGACCAAAATGGTACTGAAACAGAGGATGACAGACTAAAGGCCGAAATACTAAATGTCTTCTTCCAAAGCTGTTTCACAGAGAAAGACTGCACTGTAGTTCCTTCTCTAGATTGTCGCACAGATGACAAAATGGTAGATATCGAAATAGACGACAGAAGGATAGAGAAACAATTAAAATCGCTCAAAAGAGGAAAGGCCTCTGGACCTGATGGGATACCAGTTTGATTTTACACAGAGTATGCGAAGGAACTTGCTCCCCTTCTTGCAGCGGTGTACCGTAGGTCTCTAGATGAGCGAAGCGTTCCAAAGGATTGGAAAAGGGCCCAGGTCATCACCGTTTTCAAGAAGAGACGTCGAACAGATGTGAAGAACTATAGACCTATATCTCTAACGTCGCTCAGTTGCAGAATTTTGGAACACGTATTATGTTCGAGTATAATGACTTTCCTGGAGACTAGAAATCTACTCTGTAAGAATGAGCATGGGTTTCGAAAAAGACGGTCGTGTGAAACCCAGCTCGTGCTATTCGTCCACGGGACTCAGAGGGCCACAGACACGGGTTCACAGGTAGATGTCGTGTTTCTTGACTTGCGCAAGGCGTTTGACACAGTTCCTCTTAATGAACAAAGTAATAGCATACGGACTATCAGAACAATTGTGTGATTGGATTGAGGAGTTCCTAGATAACAGAATGCAGCATGTCATTCTCAATGGAAAGAAGCCTTCCGAAGTAAGAATGATTTCAGGTGTGCCGCAGAGGAGTGTCATAGGACCGTTGCTACTCACAATATACATAATTGACCTGGTGGATGACATCGGAAGTTCATTGAGGCTTTTTGCAGATAATGCTGCGGTGTATCGAGAGGTTGCAACAATAAAAAAATTGTACTGAAATGCAGGAGGATCTGCAGCGAATTGTCGCTTGGTGCAGGGAATAGCAATTGAATCTCAATGTAGACAAGTGTAATGCGCTGCGAATACATAGAAAGATAGATCCCTTATCATTTAGCTACAAAATAGCAGGTCAGCAACTGGAGGCAGTTAATTCCATAAATTATCTGGGAGTACGCATTAGGAGTGATTTAAAATGGAATGATTATATAAAGTTGATTGTCGGTAAAGCAGATGCCAGACTGAGATTCATTGGAAGAATCCTAAGGAAATGCAATGCGAAAACAAAGGAAGTAGGTTACAGTACGCTTGTTCGCCCACTGCTTGAATACTGCTCAACAGTTAGGATCCGTACCAGATAGGATTGATAGAAGAGATAGAGAAGATCCAACGGAGAGCAGCGCGGTTCGTTACAGGATCATTTAGTAATCGCGAAAGAGTTACGGAGATGATAGATAAACTCCAGTGGAATACTCTGCAGGAGAGACGCTCAGCAGCTCGGTACGGGCTTTCGTTAAAGTTTCGAGAACATACCTTCACCGAGGAGTCAAGCAGTATATTGCTCCCTCCTACGTATATCTCGCGAAGAGACCATGAGGATAAAATCAGAGAGATTAGAGCCCACACAGAAGCATACCGACAATCCTTCTTTCCACGAACAATAAGAGACTGGAATAGAAGGGAGAACCGATAGAGGTACTCAGGGTACTCTCCGCCACACACCGTCAGGTGGCTTGCGGAGTGTGGATGTAGATGTAGATGTAGAGGTTGACTGACATCATTTTGAGCATTTATTGCATTAATGTGTTATTAACAGATAATCACGCTGTAACGGCATGCATTCTCAGAAATGATAAGTTCACAAAGATACACGTATCGCATTGGGACAACCGAAATAAAATGTTCAAACGTACCTATGTTCTGTATATTAATTTAAAAAATCTACCTGTTACCAAGAGTTCGTCTAAAATTGTGAGATACGTGACCATCGGTCACAAAGCGAAAAAGGTGGTCCAACTAAGACATTCATATTTCTTTATGTACTTCACGAATATGTAATAAAAATTTGGGTTCCTATTTAAAAAAATAACACAGTTGATATCCGTTTGGCCTATGACAGCGCTATCAAGCGGGCCAACCATAGCGCCATCTGGTTTCCCCCTTCAAGCTAGACAAGTTTCGTTCTTTGTACTTTTTTCGTTTGACGTTTATTTCGTGAGATATTTGGCCCGGTCACGATGAATGGACACCCTGTATACTAGATCTTTAAAACCGAGGCTATCCGGAAAGTAAGTTCCGATGGGTCGCGAAATGGAAACCACTGTGAAAACCAAAACAGATCTATCTGCAACAGTTAGGTGGTGGTGGTGGTTGGTGTTTAACGTCCCGTCGACAACGAGGTCATTAGTGACGGAGCGCAATCTCGGGCTAGGGAAGGAAATCGGCCGTGCCCTTTCAAAGGAACGATCAGGCATTTGCCTGAAACGATTTAGGGAAATCACGGAAAACCTAATTCAGGATGGCCGCAGACGGGATTGAACCGTCGTCCTCCCGAATGCGAGTCCAGTGTGCTAACCACTGCGCCAACTCGCTCGGTGCAACGGTTAGCTACACCTTACAGCTACTTCTCTACATAGTCGCCTTAGGCATTTATCATAACGTTGTACTAACTTTCCAACACTCTCGTCATAGACGGCAGTCACCTGTGTTGGTCTACAGCCCGTTGTCTGTGCCAAAAGGTCGTCTCCACGTCAGTAGTTCCTGTGAGCTGAGACGAAACTCAGGAGGAGCCAGTTACAGGCTGGACTGTGGGTGATCAAACACTTCCCACCAAAAAGCTGCAGGAGTATCTACTGGGTGATCAAAAAGTCAGTATAAATTTGAAAACTGAATAAATCACGGAATAATGTAGATGTAGCGGTACAAATTGACACACAGGCTTGGAATGACATGAGGTTTTATTATAACCATAAAAATACAAACGTTCAAAAATGTCTGACAGATGGTTTATTCACCTGATCAGAATAGCAATAATTAGCATAACAAAGTAAGACAAAGTAAAGATGATATTCTTTACAGGAAATGCTCAATATGTCCACCATCATTCCTCAACAATAGCTGTAGTCGAGGAATAATATTGTGAAGAGTACTGTAAAACATGTCCGGAGTTATGGTGAAGCTTTCGCGTCGGATGTTGTCTTTCAGCATCTCTACAGATGTCGGCCGATCACGATACACTTGCGACTTCAGGGAACCCCAAAGCCAATAATCGCACGTACTGAGATCTGGGGACCTGGGAGGCCAAGCATGACGGAAGTGGCGGCTGAGCACACGATCATCACCAAACGACGCGCGCGCAAGAGATCTTTCACGCGTCTAGCAATATGGGGTGGAGCACCATCCTGCATAAACATCGTACGTTCCAGCAGCTGTTTATCAGCCAGGCTGGGGATGATGCGATTATGTATCACGATTGACATGTGCAGTCAGTGACGTTTTGCTGTCCAGCGCCATCTGTCGGACATTTTGTGAACAACTTTTTTGGTTCTAATAAAACCCCATGTCATTTCAAGCATGTGTGTCTCTATCTACATTATTCCGTAGTTTATTAAGTATTCAAATTTATGCTGACTTTTTGATCACCCGGTACATTGCCCCTGCAAAGTGCGGTCGAGAAGTGTCAAGGAGGAGGAAAAGCATGACAGGGTACATCTCTCATCAAACCCTCATACTTGGCAGGGGACACTATTTCTAGGCATCTTTACGAGCTCACTTCGCGGTCAGAACTGAAAATAGCGAAGTTATGCGATTGATGGCCATACTGGAGACACTGCTGAACACCTCTGTGGAAAGCTTCATCGGATTTTTCACTGTGGTTTCAATTTCAGTCCCGATCGGACTTTACTACCCGAATGGCCCTGGTATTATACTTAACTGCCCTATTTTTATGTGTTTATATGTTAGTAACAGCTATAATAAATTGAGAAACAAGAATATTACAATGTGTTTGGTTTTAGGAAAGTATATGGCACCAGAAGCAGTTATAAAATTTCATTTTATAACGATGTCAAGGAAAGAATAATCACAATAGTGCCAGAGGACTCATCGACTTAGAATAAGAATTCTTAAAATGGTGTAAGATGCACGAAATTCTCAGGAAAATAGCGGTAAGCAATAGGTTCAAATGCCACTGAGCACTATGGGACTTAACTTCTGAGTTCATCAGTCCCCTAGAACTTAGAACTACTTAAACCTAACTTACCTAAGGACATTACACACATCCAGGCACGAGGCAGGATTTGAACCTGCGACCGTGGCGGTCGCGCGGCTCCAGACTGTAGCGCCTAGAACGGCTCTGCCACTCCGGCCGGAGGCAAGAAATGGGGAAAGACCGTCAATGTACAATATGTACTGGAACCAAGAGGGAGAACAGAAAATGAGGACCTCAGAGTGACGTACTCGGCTTAAAAAGTGTGTAAGACAAAGGTGTAGTCCTTCGTCCCTTGTGGTCAATCGATACATCGAAGAAGCTATGACGGAAATAAGATTCCGTTATGGATTAGAAATAAGGGTGAAAAAATATCAGTGATAAGATTCTCTAACGACACTGCATCTAATGAGCACGCGATATCAATTGTGAGTAAATCGAAGCTACACGAAAGTAATTAGGAGAAAGAGAAAAGGAATTAGCAATAAACTTAACGTCAGATTTTCGGAGCACAATGTAGACAAGTAAAGCAATTCTGCTGCCTTGGAAACAAAATAACATACGACGTACAAAGCAAGGAAATCAAAAAAAAAGAGAAAATTCCTGGCCAAACTAAGTCTACTGGTATCAAACAACGGCCGTATTTGACGAAACAGTTTCTAAGAATGAACCTTTCAAGCACATTGTACACATGGATTCCTTGGATAAATATGAAACTTGAATTGCGGCCGAAGATCATTAGATGACGTTTGCATAATACATAACAACACTGAGCCACTAATCTCTGGGTGCTCGATTTCTGTTGAATAAAAATAATTTTCTGTTTTTAATATGTATTTCAATTATTATGACGACAGTTCTTTTGAAGACACTTTCTTGATTTAAATGTTTGTGGCCACATCGATGTTTCATAGTTATATAAACCGGAAACGGCCAATGACAACTTGGCTAAATAAATCTCCTATTTTGACATTAATATTTTATTACAGTGGGGACTATTGTATTACTTAACTGTCTGAATGTCATGCGTTACCAGATTATTTATTTATTTGCCGGCCGCGGTGGTCTCGCGGTTCTAGGCGCGCAGTCCGGAACCGTGCGACTGCTACGGTCGCAGGTTCGAATCCTGCTTCGGGCATGGATGTGTGTGATGTCCTTAGGTTATTTAGGTTTAAGTAGTTCTAAGTTCTAGGGGACTAATGACCACAGCAGTTGAGTCCCATAGTGCTCAGAACCATATGAACCATTTTTTTTATTTCAATCATTAATAATCCATTTATTCCTTCCACCCCTCCCCCCCCTTTGTCCGTCTCTTCCAACATCTCTCTCTGGCCACCTCATCCACTCATCCACCTCCACTCTGTCCTTCCCTCATTTCCCTCTCTACCTACTCCTCCCCCCCCCCCCCCCTCTGGTGCTGTTCCTTTCCCATCTGTCCTCCTCCGCATCTCTGAACCCAGTTCCTCCTCCCCCTTCTCTGTGGCCATCATTCTCCCCTCTCTAAGCACCTCCTCTTCCCCCCTTCACCCTCCACTATATTAATCCTACTCCAGTATTTCATTACAGACAGTACCTTACGTGTGCACCGAATTTGGTTGTAATCGTTGCAGGGACTTGGTGTGATCTTTTTACTCATGGTATTGCCTGCATACACACATCTCAGATATATTTTGCCCATAATTATACACCTATTTCACCGATACCTGTAGTGACTTTCCCCCTGCAGTTTCATTTTCACGCAGCTCATTGATTACGACGTGTCTCCTGACCTAGCTATCGACTGTTATATAATTTTGGAGGTACATCCTGCGTTACACTCTGAGGTGACAAAAGTCATGGGATAGCAGTATCCTCGTATACAAATGGCGGTAGCAGCTCGTACACAACTAATAAAAGGGCAGTGCAGCGGCCTAATGCTAGATTTAGCTAGATGCATGGGACATTTCATTTCGGAAATTCTGTATTCCGAGATCCACCGCGTCATTAGTGTGCTGAGAATACCAAATTTCAGGAATTACCTCTCACCACGTACGACCTTCACTTAACGACTGAGAGCCGTGACGTTTGCTTGGAGTTGTCACTCCTAAGACACAAGTTACACTGCGTGAAATAAGCACAAAAATCGATGTGGGACGAATGACGAATTTATCCGTTAATACACTGCGGCGACAACTTACTGTTAATTGGCTGTGGCAGCACGACATCGTCTGCAGCGCCTCTCCTGGGCTTGTCACAATAGCGTCTGGACCCTAGACGACTGGAAACCCATGGTCTTGTCAGATAAGTCCCGATTACACATGGTAAGAACTTATGATAGGGTTCGATTGTGCAAACCCAACGAATCCATGGACCCAAGTTGTCAACAAGGCACTGTGCAAGCTGGTGGTGGCTCCTTAATAGTGTGGGCTGTACTTACGTGGAATAGACTGTGTCCTCTGGTCCAATTGAACCAATCGTTAACTGCAGACCATCTGCAGCCATTGATGAACTCCATGTTCCCAAATAACAATGGCATTCTTATAGATGACAGTGCTCCCTGTCATTGGGCCACAATTATTTGCGACTTATTTGAAGAACATTATGGGAAGTTCGAGCGAATCATTTGACCACCAGATCGCCCGAAATGAATCCTATCGTACAGCCCGTAAATAAAATCCTGCACCGGCAACACTTCCAGAGTTATGGACAGCTAGAGAGGCATCATGACGCAATATTTCTGAAGGGAACTTCCAACGACTACTTTAATGCACTTGACGTAGGCTTGCTGCACTACGCCTAGAAAGAAATAAGGTCCGACATGACATTCAGAGGTATCCCATGACTTTTCTCACCTCAGTGTAAGTTATGTGGATACGTTCTTCGGCAATGTGTTGTTAATAAGAGTTAGTAGAAAACAATAACAGATCGAAACGTCATGAATGATGGGCAGTTTTTCACGCATCTCAATGTTTACGATGTCATATTTCCTCAACTATGTGTCGTAATTATATTCTTTTTCCGGTAAATTCATTGGTACATGTGAATACTGTCGACAATATCTGTTGCGAATATTATTTGTAGTACAATAGTACAATTTTGCTGGCATATTCATTGTATACTGTCTGGAAAATGTGCCGCGAATACAGTGAGTAGTCAAGCTTCAAGCAGCTGCTTTAGTGCATGAACAGCGATAAAGTTGTAAGCGTAAACGTCTTTCCTTTCATGAATATGTTGGGTTCGTCAGCGAGAAAAAGTTATGTAAGTGTTTGAAATTATGTCTACACTATGCCGCAAGTCCGTAAGTGCTCTCTTTCCCAAATACTGGATGACTAAAGTGAGTCTTACACTACACTATTTTCCCACTCTCACCTCCATTCGTTTCTCTGACAGGTGGTTCTTACCCGTCAATGATTCTTCCCACAGAGTACGCGACATGTGTACCAAGTTTGGTTGAAATCGGTCCAGTGTTTTAGCACGAAATGCGGAACATACTCTATGTGATCAAAAGTATCCGAACACCTGCCTGAAAATTCGTGGCGCCCTCCATCGGTAATGCTGGAATTCAATTTGAACCATTTGATTTCAACATTTCGATCACTTGATATGACAGTTGTTGTCTTGTTACTATTTGATCAAGTTATGTTCGACACGTGTCCTGCAGTAGAATTCTTACTCGAAGGCTCTTTCCAGCGTCAAGAAACTGTCATATACTTTCAGTAAAAAACCAAGTCCGCCTCGTACTTTGGTAGCTACAAACGTTAGAAGTAACTTTCGTACAATAAAAACTATATCTTAGCGAAAATCGCAGCTCGATATGTTAACTTGTTCCGCATTGGCACTATCTGATCAAAAGTGTCCGACTACCCTTACTGAATGCAGTGTTCAGCGCTAGACGTCAAGAGAAGCGGACGTGCTAGTTTGCCAGTGTAACAAGAGGTAGGAAGTATTGCGTTGTCAGTAGAGGTATTGTAACAGCAGAATGGGTCAGTCCGATCAGGACAACTCACGACGTGTCACCTGAGCAACAAATTGCAGGCTTTAAAATAATAATGAATGAAATGGTGTGGACAACCTCAGCTACATACCCTCCGACTCAGAGTTGCAATATTAAAAGTTTTGGTTGGTTTCGTTTTCTAGGGGCTCGGATACGTAGTTACCGCATTACAGGCAAAATACTGCTGAAACTACAGTATATGATCAGAATACACACATGAATCGAAAGCTCCAAAGTTTCTATCACTCGGCAATTGCGAATTGTGAATGTAACATAGAAATTTATAAATGAAAGTTTGCAATTAAATAAAATCGGGGGGCACTATCTTAACGAGTTTAATTGATGAGTGCAATAGTAGAAGTACTTTTGAGAATGCGGTATATTTATGCATAACACTTATTGGTGTCGATGGTCCTGCAATTAAATAAAGTGTAAGATGAATTACAGGGAAACAATAGATTCCTACTGCACGTAATTAGTTATGAGCGACAACATAGCTCGCGAGATATTCACTTCTAAGCGCATATTACGTCTTCACTGAAGAAACCTGCGAAATCTCCCAAGTTCACAAGTCCGCACTCCGAAGTATTTCTACTTCTCGCGACCACGCGAAAACTGCTCCACACGCGAAGTCTCTGTCGCGACCATGCATCCCTCACGCCGTACTCCCTCCTGTCAAGAACTACCCCGTGTTGTCTCCGAAAACGATGCTCCTCCTCAATCCGTACGTCTATCTTAGTAACGAGTGCTGTGATTGGCTAGAGCGCTCCCTCCATGTCTCCAAGACAACGTGCACTCACAAATATATTGAAACACATACTAAATACTGAATTTACATTTACGTAACTTGAAATTAAATAAATATTCCTACGGCTGGACCATAAACACGCTCTAACACATATTAATAAAAATAAATAAACAAGTTAAATAAACATATATCAAAGGAAAAGAACAGAAGGTAGTCAGTAGCTTTCTGAAACAGTAAGTATTTATCGAATTTCTTCATGAATAGTATATATCGAATATAAACAAAGGCATGACGAAGAAAAATATTTATAAGCATGCTGCTACCGTTTTCTTGTGTAACTGTGGAGTACTTATGGCCTGACGCGATCGATAGTAATCGACTACTTTGACCTCCAATAACTCGTGTACTATTCAAGTTACATGCCTGTAATTCATACCATTTTCGGTATACACTAATAGCCTTATAAAGACACGCCGATGGCCAGAATCGTTTAGATTTTGGAAATTCTTTGCTAGGTGTTACTTGTATAATTTACCGTCATATACTAAACTTCAAACTAATAAAGATATTGAAAATCTGATTACACCATCAGACTCGTCGCTCAGATTAATCGATATGTTTCTTTTTGAGGTATGATCATTCGTCTGCCTACTATTAATTTCTATACGAACTGTGAAATGTCTGCTGTTATGGTTACACAAAGTCTGCCATCTGTGGCACTCGAGACATACACCGCTCCTTCATCGACACAAAGCACTCTCCTCGTCACAGCGTCAACACGGAGTCCCCAGCCACGCCATCGGCCTGGTCCCTCTTGCTTCGGCCAACGTCCGGCACCACGTGGTCGGCCTGAAGAGCGGCCGGCGGCCACCGAGTGGCCGATGCGACCACGCCAACTCCGAACTTAGAATATTTTTAGGGCGCCACAATTCGCCCTTTACCACACAAAATCCATCAGGGGCGTTTCAGCATTTCTAAGACCGTTGGATACATGATTGTCGTGTGGAAACGCGAACGAAGAGCCATAGCTAAACTAAGACCGGCCAGAGATGATATGCTGACGGACAAGGACCATTGAGCATTGCGACTGTTGGTCGTAAAAATTCGCCAGAAGTCAGCGGAAGGAACCACTCTCGAGTTCCAAAGAGCTGCCAGTGGTCCAGCACAATGACTGTGCGTGGAGTGAATTTTCAGTTAATTACAGCAGATATTACAATTTGTTCGGCTATTGGGGTGGGACGTGAAATTGGAGCGTCATCCATCCACCTATGTCAGCCCAGTTTGCAGGTGAATGTAAGTGTGATGTAGTATTTTGTTTAGGAATTTTGTAATATTTAATTGTTGTGAATTATCTAAAGTTTTTGTATTTATTTTTATGTTTCATGTACGGAGAGGGCGGCGCAACGAACTGAGACAGCATCTTCGCTGCCGGACCAGAGAGAAAATTGCTGGTCACTATACGTCGCGGGTCGACAGCCAAACAGCAACAGAAGGTCCTGAAACCGAGTTGTTGCGTCGTGCTTCTAAAACCTGAAAAAATAATAATTTGTAATGTTTCTACAACAATGACGTCATAGAAAGTTTAATCATGTTGTAAATGTTCAGTCCTATCTTGTCAAGGCTCAGGTTCACGTCTATATGCCGGCCGCGGTGGTCTCGCGGTTCTAGGCGCGCAGTCCGGAACCGTGGGACTGCTACGGTCGCAGGTTCGAATCCTGCCTCGGGCATGGATGTGTGTGACGTCCTTAAGTTAATTAGGTTTAGTTAGTTCTAAGTTCTAGGGGACTGATAACCAGAGCAGTTGAGTCCCATAGTACTCAGAGCCATTTGAACCATTTGAACCACGTCTATATGTAGTATATAGGAAGATAATAAACTAGTGTATACTACAAAAGTTTAAATACGTGTTCCGAGAAATTCTTTATGAAGAATTATGTTAAGGAAGAGGTATTACTAATTTATTTGACAAGATTATTGATTTTTGACAACGTTCATCGCGAGTTTGAATCTTGAAAGTTTATTCAATGTGGTTCTAATATTTATTAAAGCAGATAACTTGCATTAATATAATTTCTGAGAAGAAACAAACGACATCTAAATTGAAAAAAGTTTGCGCAAACCAATTGGACTGAGTGACGTAATTCTGCGCATACGACTCAAATGATGATGTTTTAATTATAGTTTCGTTCAAGAACCATTCAGAGACCACTTATAAAAAGAGTTTAAATAATTCTGAAGTGTTTTTTAACTGACGCTGGTGACGAAGTCTGTACATGGTCATATGTCACAAGAAAATCATTTATACAAAACTTAACGTCGTTACACTACACTATGTTACAAAGATATTCACGGGATTTTGGTAACACATTTTTGGGAGTTTTATTTAGTAATAACCAGCATGACTTATACGGCAACTTGTATTATTTGATGGAGAAGAACAACCATGGTAGTGGCAGGAAGCCGTCCATATTTCGCACAACCTTCAGACATAGAAATGTCTTAATCGCACAGATGTTTGTTAACCGTTACACGTTTCAAAATTTCATCATCAGACTGAAGCTGTGGAATGAACTGTACAGGGAAATTAACGATAGCAAATACGTACATAAGAACGTAAGCAGGTATCTTAATAATCCATATACAGGATTTTCAGTTAATATCGCACTTACGTTTAAATCAAACTTTGCCGGCCGAAGTGGCCGTGCGGTTCTAGGTGCTGCAGTCTGGAACCGCGAGACCGCGTCGGTCGCAGGTTCGAATCCTGCCTCGGGCGTGGATGTGTGTGATGTCCTTAGGTTAGTTAGGTTTAACTAGTTCTAAGTTCTAGGGGACTAATGACCTCAGAAGTTGAGTCCAATAGTGCTCAGAGCCATTTGAACCATTTTTTTTTTAAATCAAACATTAGTAAAAAGGCCACTAAAGTGAGGACAAAGACTGAACGTAACACAGATTTCATCTCATACAGACTTAGTTCTCAGCACTGTTGTCTATTCGATGTGTGCGATGTCCATAGCCTAAGTTAACTTAGATTAACTAGTGTGTAGGCTTAGAGACCGATGACCTCTCCAGTTTGGTTCCATAAGATCTTTCCACAAATTTCCAATTTTTCATGAACACTTTATTCTTGCTAGCTTCAGTCTAATGATGAAATTATGAAACGTGTAACGCTTAACAAAGAATAGTGCGATCAAGACTTTCATATATTTCGAAGTTTAGTAACGAAATAGGTTATTGCAGTTAAGTTATTTAATTATAACTCGTTATTGTTTGGGTTAAATATTTAGGCATATTCACGTTCAAAACCGATAGTTAATATAACCAGAGCCTAGATTGTTACTGGCTGTCATTTAGTGGAACGTACACATAATTTTTACAATGATGATGTAAACAGAAACTTCCAGTTTCAAGACATCTGACGAGTGGACAACGGAGGTTCTGTATATTTTGGATATTCGTGGTGATAAATGGAGTACGAAAACTGCTGCTCCAGTCCTATCAACCGAGAGAGGTGGCGCAGTGGCTAGCACACTGGACTCGCATTCGGGAGGACGACGGTTCAATCGCGCGTCCGGCCATCCTGATTTAGGTTTTCCGTGATTTCGCTCCAGGCAAATGCCGGGATGGTTCCTTTGAAAGCGCACGGCCTACATCCTTCCCCTTCCTTCCCTAATCCGATGAGACCGTTGACCTCGCTGTCTGGTCTCCTTCCCCAAACAACCCCCCAACCTCCAGTCCTACAACTACAAAATGTCGTCACGCCACTTTGCCGCCGCTCCCCGGAGCGCCAGACGGACGGGTCGCGTGGGACTGACGTAAGTGAGGGTCCCACCGCTTCTTCTCTCTCCCTCCTGGGTCAGCCAGCGCAGCACAGCACGTCCCCACGCAGCAACAAGTAGCAGCGAGCAGGGGCGGCTCCGCCTGCCGTGGATGCCTCGTCCAAGAGCGTACTAAAGAGCCGACAGTCTAACGAGACACGCGCGGCGCAAGAATTTCAGAGCCAGAGTGAGTTGAGCTGTTAATGCACGGCATCTCACGGAAGTATCTCATTCACGATCTGACATTCTGTAACCAGTTACCTAAAAGTAACAGTTAGCAACAGGGCAAGTTTTGTGCTTCAAGGTTAATAAGGTTATCGGAGAAAATATTGGTCATCCACATAAAAGGGCACACTATTTGCTTCGGTTGACTGCAGATGATGTGGGTCATGTACCAGGTGGTTATATACTCCACAGCTCATGTAAGTCGTGGCTGCGAAGTGGTGCGTATGTGCCAGTCGCTGCAATCCGCGCAGCACGGCGACACCGACTTCGATGGATTCCGGCGACGACCGACGTCGGCCGAAGTAGGCCGAGAGTTTAAAACTAGTGTACCAGTGCGAGCGCGGTCGCAAGGCAACCTATCTCATCGTGTCCGAACGTACAGATTTCCGACCGCAACCGACGAAATTCATATTAGTTTCTTTTATTCTGCAGACTCGATCAACATTTTCTCACACGACATATGGACTGTCAGAAACTGGTAAACTCAGAAATATTCTGTGGAGGCGGTGTTGTGCAGCTTAAATATATTTTAACAAGTTCATAAAGCAGTGGACTCGTATTCGGGAGCACGACGGTTCAATCCCTCGTCTGCCCATCGTGATTTAGGTTACCCGTGATTTCCCTAAAATCACTCCAGGCAAATGCCGGGATGGTTCCTTCCAAAGGGCACGATCGTCTTCCTTCCCCATCCTTCCCTAATGCGATGAGACCTATGACCTCGCTGTCTGGTCTCCTTCCCCAAAACACCCCCCCCCCCTTTCATTAAGGAGTTGCGCAATTATGGACACAATGTTATGTATATACTGCTGACAACAATGATGGAACAATGTTCATCTACATCTACATCTACATCCATACTCCGCAAGCCACCTGACGGTGTGTGGCGGAGGGTACCCTAAGTACCTCTATCGGTTCTCCCTTCATCTGATAACTGTTACTCCAGTTACGCAGATGGGTAGCTGATACGGTTTTTGAACCCGGTGATTGTCTAACCTAGACCGAATCTATCGTCTCTATACATATATTCAGTTAAAGTTGTATATTGAATTAGATATAGTTCTTAGCTGATAAGTTCGTTTCCAGAAAGAAGGAGTTTGTGGAACCCTGCGATGAAAATTATCGTAATCGGGATATAGCTCGAAATCTATGGACTGTAATATCAGATTTATTGAAAATCACAAGTAGACAACATCTTTATCGTAAATTTTAGGCATAAATTACAACCTCTGAAGACAATTAGTTGAAGTGAGAAGGGTGGCGTACCTTAAGCTTGAGGGTACTTCAGTGGATCTTATCTTATTTCGGTTTCTGCTGAGTTGTCCGTTTAGATGTATACGACATTCCACTGCTGATATCGGAAATTGAGGCTTAAATTATAACCTCAAAAATAATTTGTACATGTGAGGAGGTTGGGGTATTTTATGTGTAAAGTTCTTTTTGTGTTGTGGAAAGTGAGAATTAGCCGTCTATGTATTATTATTCCAGTACCTGAGGCCAAGTGTACAACACTCTTTTCGAGAAAGACATACCATATTCTCTTGCATTCGGCGTATTTTTAATAGCAAAAGCCGCAATGAAAAACTCGTCTCCAAGCACAGAGTGATCGTGGTATCCATTCCAACCTAGGGAGTTAAAATATAACCTACGACATACACACACTAGATTCTAATCTAACCTAACCTAGCCTCCTTGGCCCCGCCATAAACTGTCGCAGGATTCGGAAGCACTGTGAGCCAATTGTTGGCGGATGCTACTGGATCACTTTTGGCAATGGCCTTTGGCGACCATTGTGGGCAACACTGTGAACGCAGCTCAAGGTCAGTTGATGTGTTGCCGTGACAGAATAAGAATACTGCCCATTAAAAAGATCGCAACAGCTTTTTCAATGACAATTGGTTTGAAAATCCGACAGTAATAGCTTCTGTCTTCAAATGCGCGTCCATCTCAGTCAGTTACAGAGTGGACATTACGAAGGAAACTGCATGAAGTCCTTATTTGGAGTACGATTTAGAACGACATTGCTCACAGTGGTACACAGAGCTGCAAGTCTAAATTGGCCAGACAGTACATAAACTGGGCAACAGCGGACTGGAAGCGTGTAATGTGATTCGCCATTTTCTCTATTTTCGAGCCATGCAGAGCCTCGAATGCAGGCCGTGTTTCGATGTGTTCCCCATACTGTGACTTGGGCTCACACTTGTAGGTTACCGAGAAAATGGATGTTCAACATTCTCTGTGACCAAATTTTGCCTTTCTTCCTACATCATCATGATGAAATGGTTTCAAATGGCTCTGAGCACTATGGGAACTAACATCTGAGGTCATCAGTCCCCTAGAACTTAGAACTACTTAAACCTAACTAACCTAAGGACATCACACACATCCATGTCCGAGGCAGGATTCGAACCTGCGACCGTAGCGGTCACGCGGTTCCAAACTGTAGCGTTTAGAACCGCACGGCCACCCCAGCCGGTCCATCATGGTGGGTATGCTGTGTCCAGCGCCATCTTCCAGGATGGCAACAAGCATTTTTACATTGCTGATATGACGAACGCACAGGCACCATATTACACAGCGACTATTGCGCTCTATCACTCGATATTAATCCCACAGGTTATGTCTGGGACCTCGGGTGAAACGTTGCAGTCAGTGTCTACACAATTGAGTAGCTCTTCGGGATGAAATTATCAGTGCATGTTTCCGCTGGATATGGCATACCTGAAGAAACTTGCGTACTCACATCGTCGCCGGCATGCTTCCATTACAAAATGCTAGAGCCAGTCTTCGGCCATACTGACATCACCGTTTCTTGTTCACTGTGTCTTAATCCATTTTTACACCTAGATAACGAAGCTACTGCACCTTGAGTTACGTTTAACAACATACTTTCTCAGGGTAGTAGAGGTAACATACAGGGGGTTAAATCTTTATCCATAACACATACAGAAACCAGACTACAGTTATAAACGCTGCAAAAGGGTGGGATAGTTGAGGAGTCAGAGCTGTATAGTCGCCGTCTACGGGCATCCTCGGTCGCTCAAGCAAACCACAAAATTTGAGTGGCGAAGCACAGCATACCACACTGAATATTGTATTCATCCTACCAAACCGGCACTACAAAGGTTTTCTTCTTGACCGTAATCGCATTGATGGGCGGCTGGTTTTTGTAATATACCGCTGTAAATATGTTATCCTGAAACAAAAGGCTAATTGAATTCGTAGAAATTAAAATCCAGTAAAAATAAGTAAATGACAGTTTCCTAAGAAGTCAGAACATTTCATCCACATCTACATCTACATAGATACATTTAAGTCCCTGTCGAAGGGTTCATCGAATCACCTTCACAATAATTCTCTAGTATTTTTTGGAAATTTGTGGTTAGTTCTGATGGGACCAAACTGATGAGGTCACTGCTCACTAAGCTTTCACACTACTTAATGTTACTTACACTAAAGACAATACACACCCACCCACGCCCGAGAGAGGACTCGAACCACCGACGGGGCAAGTCGCACGAACCGTGACAAGAGGCCCAAGTCAGCGCGGCAACCCCGCGCGGCTCTCTATTATTCCAATCTCTTACAGAGCGCGGAAAAAAAGGAACACCTATATTTTTCTGTTCGAGCTCTCATTTTATTGTGATGATCATTTTTTCGTTCCATCCTGTTTAGGTCGGCGGCAACAAAATTAGTCACATTCGGAGGAGAAATTTGATGATCGAAATTCTGTGAGAATATTCCGCCGCGACGAAAAACGGCTCTGTTTTAATGATGTCCACCCCAAATCCTGCATCATTTCAGTCACACTTTCTCGCCTATTTCGCTATAATACAAAATGTGCTTCTCTTTTTTGGACTTGTTCGATGTACTCCACCTGTGAGCTCGACAGTGAGCGCGCCGACACTGCCGTCGGCAAGTCAAAAGCGTAGCTCTTGTTTGGTGCAACGAAGTATTCTTTTGCACGTCGCGTCATTGACGGCTTCGCGTACGCCGTACTGCTTACGATGGACAAATGGATACCCAAAATGTCGGAAGCTGGGACCTTAGCTATGTCACGTAGAAGCGTTCCCTTCCAAAGCCATTGTTCGGGTATAATCATTTCAGAATGTGAGTCGTAGAGTGGATTTTCGAAAACGATTGGCCATGGTTCTAGCACACGTAAGCGACGGCCGCGGAGAGTAAACAACAGCGAGCACACGCGCTCCGCAGACGTAAGCACACAACACGTCCGCACTGAACGGCGGTGAAAGGCGGACTGCCACTACACCAAGGGTCCCACAGTTTCTTTTCGAAGCTATTAGAAATTCACTACGTATTATAAATTTTCAGAACTGCCTCTATGAGGTTAGGAACTAGAATTTGTATAGGAGGAATTATTTTATACTTTTTAGGCGGGGAAACATAATGTGTTAGATTCAAAGTACGTTACTATTTATGAATGTATGTCCCATTTTTCATTATTGTGTGTGCAAAATTTTTCAACCGATTACAAATATCTCGATGAGAGTATAACATAAATACCTGGTAAATTTCAGGTTTATTTCAGTTTCTCTTCACCTGAATCAATCAATATGATTTCTCCTATGCAAATCTCCTGAAATGACCGTGAAGGTAAAAATTAGACAGATTCGAGCTCACACGGAGTGTTGGTGGCAGTTGATCCTCCCGCGAACCATTGACGACTGGCACAGGAAAAATTGGAAATAGCAATGGTACACGAAGTATTGCCTGTGACATACGAGACGAGAAGGGGAGTTAATATTGCACTGCCGGCCAGAGTGGCCGAGCGGTTCTAGGCGCTACAGTCTGGAACCGCGCGACCGCTACGGTCGCAGGTTCGAATCCTGCCTCGGGCATGGATGTGTGTGATGCCCTTAGATTAGTTAGGTTTAAGAAGTTCTAAGTTCTAGGGGACTGATGACCTCAGCAGTTAAGTCCCATAGTGCTCAGAGCCATTTGAACCATTTTTTTAAATATTGCACTGGCATCCTGTTCTGAGATCTGTTGGAAGGTTTAAGTCTCTAGTTCATTGAGAAGTTAGTTTAAAATCGATTGCAAAATTGTACCTAACAGACAAACTTGCAGATAAGAGAGCGAGTTTATAAAAATATAATAAAAGGAGCAACTGAAGACATAAAGTCTGAAAATGAGTCCGTGATCATATTTTTGGCACCTTATTTTACAGGTCTGTCTTGATCAGACAAATTTTAACACTTCACTGTTACCGGTTTCGGGTACTGCCATCTTCAGATAGAAATTAAAAAAAAAAAAAAAACAGTGTACCCAACTAAGTTCAATTTGCCGACGCTAAACCTTTACAGGTCCTGGTGCTACATGTTGTTGTTCTTGTGGTCTTCAGTCCTGAGACTGGTTTGACGCAACTCTCCTTGCTACTCTATCCTGTGCAAGCTACTTCATCTCTCAGAACTTACTGCCGCCCACATCCTTATGAATCTGTTTAGTGTATTCATCTCATGGTCTCCCTCTACGATTTTTACCCTCCAAGCTGCCCTCCAATACTAAATTGGTGATCCGTCGATGTCTCAGAACATGTCCTACCGACCGATCCCTTCTTCTATTCAATACCTCCTCATTAGTTATGTGATCTACCATCTAATCTTCAGCACTCTTCTGTAGCACCACATTTCGAAAGCTTCTATTCTCTTCTTGTCTAAACTATTTATCGTCCACGTTTCACATCCATACATGGCTACAGTCCATACAAATGCTTTCAGTGACGACTTCCTGACGCTTAAATCTATACTCGATGTTAACAAACTTCTCTTCTTCAGAAACGCTTTCCGTGCCATTGCCAGTCTACACTTTATACCCTCTCTCCTTCTACCATCATCCGTTATTTTGCTCCACAAAGAGCAAAACTCCTTTACTACTTTAAGTGTCTCATTTCCTCAGCGTCACCCGACTTAATTCGACTACATTCCATTATCCTCGTTTTGCTTTTGTTGATGTTCATCTTATATCTTCATATCAAGACATGGTCCATTCCGTTCAGCTCCTCTTCCACGTCCTTTGTTGTCTATGACAGAATTACAATGTCATCGGCGAACCTCCAAGTTTTTATTTCTTCTCCATGGATTTTAATACCTACTCCGAACTTTTCTTTTGTTTCCTTTACTGCTTGCTCAATATACAGAGTGAATAACATCGGGAATAGGCTACAAACCTGTATCACTCCCTTCCCAACCACTGCTTCCCTTTCATACCCCTCGACTCTTATAACTGCCATCTGCTTTCTGTAGGAATAGTATATAGCCTTTCTTTCCCTGTAGTTTACTACTGCCACCTTCAGAATTTGAAAGAGAGTATTCCAGTCAACATTGTCAAAAGCTTTCTGTAAGTCTACAAATTTTGAAAACGTAGGTTTGCCTTTCCTTAATCTTTCTTCTAAGATAAGTCGTAGGGTCAGTATTAACTCACGTGTTCCAACATTTCTACGGAATCCAAACTGATCTTCCCCGAGGTCGGCTTCTATCAGTTTTTCCATTCGTCTGTAAAGAATTCGCGTTAGTATTTTGCAGCTGTGACTTATTAAACTGATATTTCGGTAATTTCCACATCCGTCATCACATGCTTTCTTTGGGATTGGAATTATTATATTCTTCTTGAAGTCTGAGGGTATTTCGCCTGTTTCATACATCTTGCTCACCAGATGGTAGAGTTTTGTCAGGACTGGCTCTCCCAAGCTGTCAGTAGTTCTAATGGAATGTTGTCTACTCCCGGGGCCTTGTTTCGACCCAGGTCTTTCAGTGCACCGTCAAACTCTTCACGCATTATCATATCTCCCATTTCATCTTCATCTACATCCTCTTCCATTTCCATATTATTGTCCTCAAGAACATGACCCTTGTATAGACCTTCTATGTATTCATTCCATCTCTCTGCTTTCCCTTCTTTGCTTAGAACTGGGTTACCATCAACGCTCTTGATATTCATGCAAGTAGTTCTCCTTTCTCCAAAGGTCTCTTTAATTTTCCTGTAGGCAGTATCTATCTCACCCCTTGTGAGATAAACCTCTACTACCTTACATTTGTCCTTTAGCCATCCTTGCTTAGCCATTTTGCACTTTCTGTCGGTCTCATTTTTGAGACGCATATATTCCTTTTTGCCTGCTTCTTTTACTGCATTTTTATATTTTCTCCTTTCATCAACTAAATTCAATATCTCTTCTGTTACCAAAGGGTTTCTACTAGCCCTCGTCTTTTTACCTACTAGGTCCTCTGCTGCCTTCACTACTTCATCTCTCAAAGCTACCCATTCTTCTTCTACTGTATTTCTTTCCCCCATTCCTGTTAATTGTTCCCTTATGCTCTCCTAGAAACTCGGTACAACCTCTCGTTCTTTCAGTTTATCCAGGTCCCAGCTTCTTATATTCCCACCTTTTTGCAGTTTCTTCAGTTTTAATCTACAGTTCATAACCAATAGATTGTGGTCAGAGTTCACATCTGCCCCTGGAAATGACTTACAATTTAAAACCTGTTTCCTAAATCTCTGTCTTACCATTATATAATATATCTGATACCTTTTAGTATCTCCAGGATTCTTCTATGTATACAACCATCTTTCATGATTCTTGAACCAAGCGTTAGCTATGATTATGTTATGCTCATTATTCACGTACATCACTGAATAACTGCAAAATTGCATCACTGTACAATACATAGTTCAGAAAATGTGTTGCCATACAAACTGAAATGCGTCAAAACGTAGCTGCAGGGCGACATTCGCTACAGATACTGATGGTCTATGCAGAATTCTACCAGGCGGCTTCCTCTTTCATTTCTTAGCCCCAATCCATATTCACCTACTATGTTTCCTTCTCTCCCATTTCCTACTTCCGAATTCCAGTCACACATGACTATTAAATTTTCGTCTCCCTTCACTACGTGAATAATTTCTTTTATCTCATCATACATTTCATCAATTTCTTCGTCATCTGCAGAGCTAGTTGGCATATAATCTTTTACTACTGCAGTAGGCGTGGGCTTCGTGTCTATCTTGGCCACAATAATGCGTTCACTATGCCGTTTGTAGTTGCTTACCCGTACTCCCCTTTTTTTTATTCATTATTAAACCTACTCCTGCATTACCCCTATTTGATTTTGTATTTATAACGTTGTATTCACCTGACCGAAAGTCTTGTTCCTCCTGGCACCGAACTTCACTAATTCCCACGATATCTAACTTTAACCTATCCATTACCCTTTTTAAATTTTCTAACCTATGTGCCCGATTACGGGATCTGACATTCCACGCTCCGTAGAATGCCAGTATTCTTTCTCCTGATAACAACGTCCTCTTGAGTAGTCCCCGCTTGGAGATCCGAATGGGGGACTACTTTACCTCCGGAATATTTTACCCAAGAGGACGCAATCATCATTTAATTATACAGTAAAGCTGCATGTCCTCGGGGAAAATTACGGCTGTAGTATCCACGTTCTTTCAGACGTTCGCAGTACCAGAACAGCGAGGTCATTTTGGTTAGTGTTAGGCCATATCAGTCGATCATCCAGACTGCTGCCCCTGCAACTACTGAAAAGGCTGCTGCCCCTCTTCAGGAACCACACGTTTGTCTGGCCTCCGTTGTGGTTGCGGTTGCGGTTGCACCTACGTTACTGCTATCTGTATCGTTGAGGCAGGCAGGCAAGACAGCCATGTCATACCATAAAATATTCGCAATGGGCAACAGTTTGTCTGGTGCTTTAGCTGAGATATTTGTAAATGAGATAGAAAATAAGTTTTCTGTACAAAATCCTGACATCTCCAAGTAGATTGTCTATTACAGACGTTATGTAGATGACACCGTAGTGCTGTCCAAAGGTGACGAAAGTGAAATACGCGAGGTAGCATAAAGAATGGGTGGGATGCACGAAAATATTAAATTCACAGTGGGACTGGAAGAAGAAGGAAGTATAAGTTTTTTTGGACCTTAGGCTAGCTAAAAGCGATGGAAGGGATAATATCAGCATATTTAGGAAGACAAGGTCTACTGACACGATTACAGATGCGAAATCCTGTCACCCCAAGAAGCATAAATGGGCGTTCTTCATAGCTATGATGAACAGGATGCTAAAACTGCCAGTCACCCCTAATGACAAGGTGGAAAAATGAAGTGTGATTAGAGAAGTAGGCAAGACAAACAGATATAAGGTTCGTGATGTAATGAGACTTTATCATAAACTAAAAACAAAAGTATGTGACAAAAAGAACAAAATAGAACCAGACGGGAAGAAGTTTGTTGCTATTTCATTCAACGGTGCATTTTCTGACAGATTTGCGCAAGCTTTCAGAAAAACGAAAATGGATTTCAAACGAAAGGTACAGTTCGTTGTAGGCTACGCCACAAAGTTGACAAACAACAACAATAAATATTTAGAATCTGGTGCTTATAAGATCGGCTGCCATGGATCCTGGCGTCACTGAATGTAGAATATTAGGCACTTCTTACACATCTACCAGGTACCGCCTCCTCGAACAATCACAGTCAACATACTCGTATGTTCGCGCAACGTTCTCGTACGTTTGCTAGAAAATTTCTATGAACTCCATATGAACCTACTTGAGTAGGACGCCATCCATATCTTGTGATAGGTTTTATATCGATCAGACACGAAGGAATCTCAGGACTCGATTGAGGTATAACCAAAACAAGAGCGCTCTCGGTACACATGTAGACAGAGAAAAGCATTCGGTAGGAAACATAGGAATAGGACGCCAAAGGGACAGTTACTGTACCTACTCGAAAAAAATGGAGATTTATGTACACAGAAAACGGAAAGCGGAGTTACTGCTGAATGAACAGAATGAGTTTAACCCGAATGCTTATTTTGATGTATTCAGGAACCTACTAGTTTGAGCAGCGTGGAGCGCCCCAGCGGACTGGCGTGCGCTCGTGTGCGCCGGCCGCCGGCGACGAGGAGACTGGGACTTCCTCCGCAAGTTCCGCCGCAGGAAACAAGGGAAGCCACGACGAGCCGCCATTGAGACTACACTCCGGATGTATTATCGACCATCTTATTTTTCATCTTTTGACAGTCACGGCTTCGTTAATTAGATTACAATTACGTTTATGGTGACTGATTTGTCGGGAAGGAAGATTTTATTTTATAGATGTTTTTAAACTTATACTTAAAAAAAAAGTTCAAATGTCTCCGAGCACTATTGGTCTTAACTACTGGGGTCATCAGTCCCCTAGAACTTAGAACTACTTAAACCTAACTAACCTAAGGACATCACACACATCCATGCCCGAGGCAGGATTCGAACCTGCGTCCGTAGCGTCGCGCGGTTCCAGACTGAAGCGCCTAGAACCGCTTGGTCACTGCGGCCGGCCTTATACTTTTTATACCGGCTTTTCTACAATTGTATGTTTTACCTTGCCAGGCTAGGAGCTTCACATTATTAGTATTTTCACTTCTTATGTGGATTTTAGGTATGGATGCTGCTGTGTACATAGTTCCGCGTAGTCGGCGCGTACACAACTTTATCACTAGAGCGCGCCCCGCTATGCACAACAGCGCAGGAGCAGCGCTCGTCCGTCTCCGCTCTACGAGATGGCGCTGCCATAAAGACATACCAAATACTGCTTCCGCCGATCCGCGTATTAATATGTAACGCAGCCAATGAGATTGCTGCTAACGTAGAACCTTTTCTCCTTGCGGATCACACTCGAGCAGTGATACCTGAACACGCCAGGTATTATAACGAGTGTACAGACCTCCGATTAGTCAGTCTGCACCAGTATGTACCAATCTGCATTAGTCTCCATTAGTCTGTCCCAGTCTGCATTAGTCTGTACCAGTATATAGTCAAGTTTCAGTGTGCGACTAATAAGATTATCAAATTCCTTTACATAGCCATGAAGATAAATGAATAGACACTTTGTCAAGTATCAGAGATATGTGTGAATAAGATTAACGTACCAAGACCAAAAGAACTTCAGATTGTCAATTGTAAATAGCATCCAGAATCAAGTTAAGTGAGGTTTATGATTGTTATTATTTTAATAAATGTGTGTGAAAATTAATCAAGTTCTGTTTAAAGCTGGTCACCGTCAATCTGCTACTCTAAGCGTGCAAGTGGCAGTTCTATCGTCTGACCTAACGGCAGAAGATAGACACGCCACGATAAGACCACGAGACATATTGCTGACACTCGCTTAATTCGTTAGAGCGACAAGTGAAATAATCTGATGCTGTGTGTACTGAAGGTCTTACAGTACGCACACCACAGATCCAATTCCATGTACAGTATGTCAGTACATATGTTATTGTCAGATGCTCGTTTTACCATGGGAAGTAATTTTAATTTATGTCTACTGATACCGGATTTTAAACATTACATTTGCGATACTGGATTAACATGTACCCTAGCTATAGTGCCCTCTGCTGGCATCAGTTTCCTTGTATAAATACTAGTCACATTCTGATCATCACCAGCACTTACTATGTATCTACATGTTTAGCCTGACATTGATACTAGATCAAAATATTTTACGCTATGTATAGCCGGTATACATGGCTGTTAATCATGTTAACACTTTTAACTTTCATATGTAGCACCATGACTTGTATAGAATTGACTCCACCAAATTGAACTTAGTTTGCTATACACTGTTTTTGTTTGTAACAGATCTGAAGATGGCAGTAGCCGAAGCCGGTAATAGTGAAGTGTAAAAATTTGTGTGATCAAGGCGGACCTGTAAAATAAAGTAATAAAAGGAGTCATGTATAGAATAGATGTGATTGAAATTGCTCCTGTCGTCACTGAGTTACACTTTTACCTCTTCCCTTTTAACCTTCACTATCACCAGTAGCGGTGCTAGGGGACTCTTATTGTCACAGAAACTTGCCCAGATGGCAAGTGACAGGTGCGCCCAGATTGGTAGAAATGCTTGAGGAGTTACAGAGGTGAACGAGTAAATCGAATGAGGTGTCGCAGACTCTTTCTGCTAGAGGTAGCTTGCACACTGCGCTCCTGTGAGGGCTGTGACGCAATCTACTAAGCACAGCCACGATTGGCAGTTGTGCTATTCTTTAATGCTATTTTGTCACTCCCTTTTCATCTCTACTCCCCCTCCTACTCCAGGTAGGTGATTCTTACCCACATACCACTGACCTTTCATCCATTTCTGAGATGTGTTTAGCCGGCCGGAGTATCCGTGAGGTTCTAGGAGCTACAGTCTGGAACCGCGCGACCGCTACGGTCGCAGGTTCGAATCCTGCCTTGGACATGGATGTGTGTGATATCCTTAGGTTGGTTAGGTTTAAGTAGTTCTAAGTTCTAGGGGACTGATGACTTCAGAAGTTAAGTCTCACAGTGCTCAGAGCCATTTTGAGCTAAGTTTAAAATTTGAAGCCTTTATATAATCATGAAGCTCGTTTAAAAATCCGTTGCAAAATGATTACCGAACAGAGAGACAGACAAGAAAGCGACCTAATAAAAACGTGTTAAAATCGTTCATTTGAAAATGCAAGGAAGTATGAGGGGTGAAAACTTGTAGAATCTAATGTTGACAGGTTCCAGAGGACGGACTGCTGCAGGATGAACTAACGTAAAAAATTCATCTAACCAGATTTTGTACTACCTACTACGACAACAACGTAGTTTCTTTTTATTTAATGGATGATTAGAACTCTTTAAGTGAAAGGTGTTGTGGCAAAGCGCTCGTTAATGCTTGTTGTTGGACTCGCATTCGGGAGGACGATGGTTCAACCCCGCGTCCGGCCATTCTGACTTAGGTTTTCCGTGATTTCCCTAACTCGCTGCAGGCAAATGCCGGGATAGTTCCTTTGAAAGGGCACGGCCGACTTCTTTCCCCGTCCTTACCTAATCCGATGAGGCCGATGACTTTGCTGCCTGGTCTCCTTCCCCAAACAACCCAACCCCAACCCAATGGTTGCTGTAAAGCTTTTGACAGAAGTAGCAGGGAAATGCTTGAAATAAGAGGGCAGAAGCACCAACCCGATTCCCATTATGCTGTCTGCATGAGAATGGAGGTGAAATAAGGCAAATTTCACACCTGTTTTAAGAAAAAGGTTCACCGCATACGCCAACGCGCTTTACACCATTCTAAGCGTCTGTCTTAAAGCTCTCAGATGCTGGCAAAGTTCTTTTCGAACAAAGTCGCCCCGGTATTTGTCTGCTCAAGATGTTTAGGAATGTTAATTACATCAATTATTATTCATATTAATCACATACAAACATATTTGCCCATTCGTGTGCTTTCACTAAACCAAAAACATTGTAACAATATTTAGAAATAACTTTTGATGTCATAGCGATACTGAGTAACTGAAACAGCCAGTCCGGATCGGAGCAATAATTTTTTAACTGTCGTAAAAGGTTTCAGTTTAACTGGGCATTTTCAGGCCAAAAGTTCTGAAATTATAAGAAGATGGTGGGAGTTACCGACACAGCGATCTTTATACTTCTAAAATTGTTTTTAATCTGTTCATGAATTTTCATAAATTTTGTGACTAACCCTACCTTAACGCTGAGCAAGAGGCGGGACAGAAATTGTTTTTGTGGCCCACCTGTAGGACAAGTTACGGCGGGGATGGCAATACTTGCGAGGCTACTTGCCTATGGAAATCATTACAGTTCGATACCGTATATTTGCTTGGCGAATGTATCGGTTATATTAGACACTTAGGATACATGTACACGAAGAAAAGGTTCTGTGTCATGCTCAACAGAGGACAATGTTTTTACATTGTGGCGCTGCTATCATGTTTACTACACGACATTTCGGCGGTCTATCTGCTGCCATCATCATGTGCGATTGTTGAGTACACAATTACGCTCGAACTAAATATCTCTATAAATAATGCCATCAGATATTCGTATTTCGAAGTATTCCTTAGCACACAATCCCAGTAACGAGAAGCCAGAGCAGTAATTTGCGTCCCTTTAAACGACATGTTATGCCTCTCATTGAGGCAATGTTCGGCGATGGCAGGTTTCTCAGGCTGGAGCAAACGTATGTGACGCTGATGTTCGACACATCGGTTATCAACAGTGAAAATAGTCTGTCCAATATAATCCTTTCCACAATGACAGGGAATTTTATAAACTCCACGTGTTTTCAATCCCAAATCATCTTTAACCGATGCAAACCGAACTCTAGTCTTGGCCAGAGGCAAAAGAACACATTTAATATCATATTTCCTGAGACTTCTAGAAATTTTTGAAAAAATTCTTCGAGCAAAGGACGGAGAAGCAACTTATTTACTAGTGTCCGGCGCTGGTTCACTTGATGGTCCAAAGTGAAATGCACGATTAATTTGATGATCCATATATCCGTTGAGCTTGAAGACAGCCTTAAAACGATCCAGGCTCCTGTGTCAAATTTTCGGAATCAGGAATGGCATAAGCTCTCTCGACCAGTCTACGTAGAACTCCCATGCGCTGATGTGGTGGATGACATCTCGTAGAGTGGAGATAGCGGTCCATATGTGTGGGCCTAAAATGTCCTTTAAAGAAACGCAAATTATTGCTCTGACTTCTCGTTACTGGGATTGTGTGCTGAAGAAATCTATCGAAATATGATTATCCGATAACATTATTAATAGACATAAAGGTTTTCCTTTAACCTAGATATGTAACCCTATTGTATCTGATGTAAAACAACAGCGGTGTGCTTTTTGAGCCACTACATCTTTCGCCCGTTTCTACCGTCGGCGGCGCTGCAATTCTTCGCTTCCCAGGGAACAGCTCTTCCGCTTCTAGCGTAGGCGCAGTAGCCTGTATCCGGAATACAAAGGAGCCGCCGTCTCTGATGTACATACAGTTGCGCCGTGTTTGTGTACTAACCTACTCAGCAATCGCACTCGTAGATGGTGGTCAGATACATTGCCGAAATATCTTGCTTTGGACACTATTACATCGGCCAGCATACACGTGAAAAGCATAAATTTATAAGGCGCCGCGAAAATCTGCGAAATTACAACGTGTGGAATTGTTGGCAGAGCTTTCCTGAGCTTTCCTTTATAAGGCCCAGCATCCACTAAACAGTCAGCAATTGTCGACCGGTACGGTGTAGCAGCTTGATGAACCAGGTCCACACGCCATCAAAGAGTATACGTATTATTTTATTCTGTAACTAAGTTACTTATATGTTAGCTTTGAAGGTAAACGTCTCTATCGTACTTGGCGCACTTTGTTTAACAGTGTGTTAAGAGGATAAGCGCACATATTTTTACTGGTGAATGAGGAAAGTGTACTGGATAACATTACATCGCAATTTACTTGGTTTTCCAACCAATAATTATTAGAGTAGTATGTTTTAGGTTGGTAAGTACCTCCAAGTAAATGTGGCAACAGCAAGCCATTAACGCTTATTTTCCCCTGGGAAACAGGTCAGGAGTTGAAATGTGATTGCATGGACGCAAAACGGTTAGTCTACACTGTAGCCGTATCCCACCTTGTCGTGCAGCTACGGCCATGCAGAAAACATCAGGTACTGAATTATGTGAAGTACTTGCATGATAATTGTTACAGAAAAAGGAGCTAAAACACTAAGTGAGTACATATTAAGCTACCAATGATCACAATATCTGTGCTTTTACATCTAACACCCTGTACATCTCAGAACTTCTGATTAGAATGTGGTCGCTTAGACTGAAAGTAATTTCTAGAATTAACGAATAACTAACTGTTGTGATCCAAACTGATTGTTTTTGTTTTACATAGAAATGTGTACGTGAATAAACGCCGCTTGTATTTCGATACCCAGTTCTTATCCTTTTGCTGTAGCAACAGGCTATATGTGGCGAGACGCACTGCCTTGGCCACGATCGATATCACCAGTAGCCATCTACTGGTGTATACAGGCCTTCTCTTGACCTCTACATGAATTACAGCACTCATCGATAAGCATATATTTTGTCCTGTGCTTTCCATAATGTCATCCATTCAACCCCCTCTCTTCATTAAGTCGTTCTCTGCTTCTTTTCTTATCTCTTGAATCCAGCAAAGAACTCCTTATATGTACCGTCCATTCACCTGGCTATCTCCTTGTTACATCCGTTGGACTCATAATTACGTCCTGTGTTTCTGTCTGATTCTCCGACTAACAGACTTGTTTACCAGTTTAGCCTGATAATTGCCACGGTGCAACTCTCCATCCATCGATGTGCAGTTTTTTCGCTAAAACAATAGATGGCTGTGCCACATGTAAAAATAGGTAGCACACACTGAAGACTGCAAACATTTTGTTCCAAAGTCAATGTAAGTTTAGTGCCGAAGACTACGAGTACATGTAGTTTACTTTAAGCACTCAAGGCGGTTTCTCTTTACTCTTCTGGTGCTCTCTTTAACTTTCCACCCAGGCGTCTTCAACTATGCTGAAAATAATATCACATGAACTGGAAATATGCTTCATGGTTAATATGTATTACTTTACAATAGAAATTGTAAATTATATCGGGCTTACTATTATTTATCTGTCTTCGCACTTTCAGTCTGGTTCTATTAAGTGGTTCCATTAATTGCTGTAGTTGGTTTGCAGTGACGCAAACAATGCAGCATCTTTACGAAAAATGACACGTACTCTGCGTTCGATTTTGTAGGTTCAGAATGTGTGATGCTGAGAATGACTTTAGCCTAGTGGAAGCTCTAGCACAGAGGGATGTACTTTTGTGCACTAACACAGGTTGAAAGAATTGTAACACATTTTCAGAGACGTTTTAAGCACGTAAGATATAGCTGTCCAGTCCGGTCCCATTAGAAAGAGAGAAAGTACACTACTGACCATTAAAATTGCTATACCACGAAGATGACGTGCTACAGAGGCGAAATTTAACCGAGAGGAAGAAGATGCTGTGACATGCAAATGATTAGCTTTGCAGAGCATTCACACAAGGTTGGCACCGGTGGTGACACCTACAACGTGCTGACATGAGAAAAGTTTCAAACCGATGTAAATGGTAAAGCATATCCCAGTCAATATTGAAATTGATAGCGGAAGTGAACTGACTGCGATCTCAGAAAATTTATTCATGCATTTTAATGCAAATGAGGAATTGCCAGTTCTGAAAACTCATAAGATTAAATTAAGAGGTCCTATTAGAAACAATGCTGTGGAAGTTACGAGACAAACAAGGTTAACTCTTTCGTGCCAAGGTCAAAAGATCGAAGCCAACTTCGTGATTATACCTAAACTAACTGTAGATTTGATTATAGGTGCAGATTATTTAAATGATAGACGAGCGAACATAAATATGGGGAAAAGTAGCGTAACATTCGGGAATGTCACACTTCTCTTTGAGCAAAAGCTAAAATGAGAAGAAATACCAGTTATAAACAAACAATTAAGAATGACACGAGATAAAGAGGATGAAGAATTAGAATGGTATGCACAAAAGAAGGAATCGCCTCAACTCATGTTAGAAGTTCATAAAGAAATCGACGAAAAATTGCAAGAAGTTCATGGTATTTTGGAACACAGTAAAAGAGAATTAGAGAGTATTTTACGAGATAAAGCAGAGGTATTTTTACCTAAGACAGGCAGTATTAAACACTTTCAGTACAAGTCTGAAGATTAATTTTATTACTAGTAAATAATCAGCACAATATTTCAAGATTATGTTGCAGATAAGATCGTCAGGAGAAAGAAAAATGAAGAGAGTGGAAGGTGGGAAAAAGAAAGTAGTTTCAATAAGAACACTAATAGTACCATAGGTTAAGGTAAAGGGATAAAGCGTAGATAATCTAACAGTATGAAATACTAAAATGCTATACACCACGACACGACACAAAAATAAAAAACGAATTTGAGGATTCTTGAGTAGACGTTAAGACTCCAAATATCTTAGAATTGTAATATGGAAATAGCGCCGAAATTTGTAAAGCTTTTAAAGAAGGCGCAAAACAATGTACGTACTAGACATATAATAGATGATTATAAGTAAAACTTTTTGTAAGATCCATTGTAAAAACTCCAACAAACACCAGATGCAATGGCCCACAAGTTGCAACATGAGAAGTATCAAGAAAGAAAAGGATGTAATTAGCAATACACGAGGACAGCGAGACCAACAGAAGGCCCTTATAGCTGAAATGGGCTGCAGTATTTCTGCCAAGCGGAACCATAGAGACGGGACAGGACGCCGAACGACAGGACGCTGAACGTCAGTAGGGACTGGTGCACTGACAGACAAGCAGACACCCGACTTTCGCTGCTTGACTTTCGTCGCTCGTAAACCCCGGGCGCGCCCTGGACTCAGCTGAGCGAGCAAAAAACGGCCCGACGAGAAGACCGCTTGGGCAAGCCACCGCTGGCAAAAAATATGTGTTAAAGTCATACTACTGCTATTCAACAGCACGCTGATGCACGAAACTGAAGAACTTCCACAAAGTAAAAATGATGCGCCCAAACAATTTATCAAACTGTTACTAGGAGGAGAACTTCAAAGCGACTAGTTATCAATAAATATTTCCATATCCTGCCCAGAGAAGAACCAAGAAGCAAGTAAGAAGCAGAGAAAAAGCAGGAAGAACAGAAGTTGAAGATTCGCAAGATTGAGACCAAGAAAGAAGATGGGTGAAGAATAGACGACATACCTTCCCAAATCCCTATCCTATTGTAAACTAGTCGTCTGCGCTGTATTACAACGAAAAACGACTGCAGTCAGTGACACATAACGATGAATTCCACACATACAAAGCCAGTAAACCACGAGATTCTGCACTCAGAGCTCCATTCCATTATGGGACCTCCACAAAAGCAACACACACTTGCAACGAAGCTGTACATCAAGTTCTTGCCCACATCCATCTCGCTCAAGTCCATCACCTTCGTGCAAAAAAATTCGTCAACCTCATGCTTAAACATTCATAGGATTGTGTGAACGTGTGAAATCAAATTGTGTGATGTAGGAATTATGCAAAAGAAACGTGTGAAAAACTAAAAAAGTTAAGCACACCAGACAGCTAATGAACTACAAAATAACAGTAATTGACTATGGACTTAAGTAAAAAACACACTATTGATAAAAATAGGTCATTAGTTCTGAAATGGACACTATGTAAAGAAACAATATGCCACTCATTTTGTCCTCATAAAAATGAAAGTATAACAACTATATTTTACTTTTTCCTTATAAAAACAAAGAATAAAAATTTATCTTGTTAGATGTTTTCTCTTTTTTTAACATTTGTACCATTTATCAGGATAATATCTCAATACTTGTGTATCTATATTTCTTTGTCAAAGCAATTCTAGGAAATAATTTTGATTTGTTAGTGTAACAGTGTTGAAATGCGCGTCTAGAAACAAAAACATTTTACCTGCACATGATATTTAGAAAATGTGTTAGGAATAGATTTTACTTAATTACTGCATTTATAAAAACAATATTTCAAAGAAAACCGATGTGAAAGACTCCTCACTTTCGATAGCAAACTTCTTAAAAAACAAACTTCACACATATATAAAGAAAGAAAATAATTAAAAATTAATAATAGCATAAAAATATTCTTCTATTGTCATTTTTAATTATAATGTGGAAGAATATAAAAAATTTAAATCAGTAATCCAAACTAGCATAGCACAGAATAAAGTGGCTGAACAGTACGCAACAAAATTGAGATACGTTAGAAATTTTTTTACTGACTTAGACAACGATTCAATCATTGCCTAAATTCAGTGAAAAATTTAAGTTCTAAGGGTGGTGATATGTGTCAGGCAAATCCAACACCTTCCATGAAAACCCTTATATGATAAGCAAATCCAGTAGTATGTCACATAGCTCCGAATAAATCGTGATATTAAATTAACCAAAGTAATACGAGTAACGAGTGAGCAAATGGAATATCACAGACTAACACAAGTATGCCTAAATGCATGTCTTACCTTCGCACCGTGAGTCAGACGAGTTCCGAGGGGAGAAACGAGAACAGAAGTCGAGAGCAGAACCGCGTTAAGCTAGAAGGCCCTACGATAAGGGACGATCTGGACACCCACGTCGGCAGCCTACCGCTAAGACTACCACCCGCACGTTTTAGCGTGAGACTTTTTTGCTTCTCTCTTACGTCAAGGACCACACCCCAGCCCATGTTAAAAGCAAGAGCCCTCCAGAAAAACAGTATAGATCTTACGATAACACAAAAAGGGCCACTACCACCCGCAAGTTTGAGCATGAGACTTCTTCGCGTGTCTGTTACTTTAGGACCACCCCCAGCCCATGTTAAAAGATAGAGCCCTCCAGAAGAACAGTACAGATCTTACGATAACGCTAAAAGGACCACACCAGCTGCAGCTTTTAGCGTGAGACTTTTTTGTGGCTCTGTTACGTTGCAAACTTTAAAAACATTGCCCCACCACGAAAAGTATAACGTTTCTCATTGGATAGACAGAAGTTTTGGAGGCGGAGCTTAAGGTTAACTTTGAGACCCTGATTGGTCAGATGAAAACACAGCCAGATAGTTTTTTAAACCAACTTCGGTAAATTGTAGTAAGGAGAAGTTAGGAGAGAGTTGGTTCCGAGACGGCGAGGTGAGCGGATCTGTGATGCCGGCCGCTGCCCTGACGCTGCGTAAACACCGACAACGTAATGAACGCACGCGATGCCACATTTTTGAGCGGATAAGGCTTCATTCAGAACTGCAGAAGACTCATCTGTTACACCCCTTTTTTGCGTAATACTAGTGTCGATCGTTAATTAAAACTCATGGTGTTCACATTTGCCACTTGAAGTAAAAATCTGAAACGCGATAATTTTTCTGTTATATAGTTATTGAGAAGCCACATCAGCCACTGTAATTTACGACAAGTTAGATAAGTAATTAAAGATAATTGAGGGTCACTGTAGACCATTTTGATAGTTTTTTATTTTGTGAAACTTAAATTAAACCTAGATTATAGATGTGATATGGCATAGGTCATCCTTCGATCGATTATAGAACTTGGAAACCCATTCAGGGAATATTCATTCACATTCTTGTTGAACGCAGTTGGTTTTTACCATCCTGTATTAAAACATTTCCTTTTATCAATAGTGCAATTTATAAACGATGTTTTGTGAGTAGAATAAAATTTCCAATGGTAAACTTAACTGCTTTTTCGACGTTATTTTACCAGCTAACTAAAAATAGGAAAGCCTTGAACCCCTTCACCTAAATTTAGTTAGTATTAAGATTCTTTTACAGGGAGTGCATTGGAGCTGACGCTGAGGTCATTTAGTATTTGGTTATATCATCGCTAGTCTCACTGAACTCTTCTGAATTCTACATGTCATGTGTGGGCTGGAATCTCCTTACCAGCAACAGGTCCCAGGTTCAAACTAGTCAATTCCCTAAAAAAACACGCTCAGAGCGTCGTTGCGCGAAAGTGGTAGGGAGACACGATATAGAACAAACAGACACTACCATGAATGTTTAGAATTGAAAGTGGTTTTCCCGAGTCAACTAAAGCTAGTGATAGCTTTCTTAGACAGAGGACTGTCGAATTGTGTGTGCGGATCACCAATCATTTAATTCTTGAAATTCACAATCCCCCAAGACTGCTGACCTGTGCGTGGTCGGATTGAGCCGGCCCTGTCAGAAGAGCTTGTGACAAACGCCATCTTCGCTCCCAGTTAATTTTTGGTCTCGAACGAAAAAGAGCATGAGGATCGAGGTAGAAATGCTTTTGGGAAACATCTTCTCATCCTCAGTTGGTTGCAGGTGTTGGAGGGCTTTACATCGTGGCTAGCAGTAGGCCGGTAATTGACGCCACATTCACAATACGCCTCTATCACAGTGATAAATAGTTGCGTCCAAGTTTAGCTAAGAAGCTCGCAGCACGTCCGGCTGACAATAAGCTCCAATAACGCACTTCGCACCGATAGAAATTCGCTTCGCAGTATCTACAATGCTAGAGCGCAAATCTCTGTCCTGCCTTCCCTGTCTGTGTGATCGCAACTCGTGTATAGTCATGGCTCGTGACTTTCGTTCGTGATTCAGGTCCTGGAGATTCTGTTTCTAATTTTCTGCGTCTGTTTTATCTCTATGGACTGGAATGGTTATCATACTGCTCTTACGTTTTACGTCTTTTCGCATACTTGTTGCTTGGCCCACAGGAAGCCTGAGGAACTTCTGTGTAGTCCAGATCTATGGACTGGCAAGTTCCACCTTTTTGTAACAAGACTGCCTCCCATTTAAATTTGTTTCCATGATACACCCAGTTTGACTTGAGCTATCTGACATTTACGGTTATGTAGTCTCCCACTCCTGCCTTAATTAATCAATTAATTTGAATCGGCAAACTAAATCCATGTAGCACGAGATGAAAGCCAATGCCACAACGATCTAGGACAGCAGGAGTTCATTTTAATCTGATGGTAGGGAAAGCGCTAACCGGCAGGTGTAAGTTGGTCTCCAGGGCACCGAACGAGCCCTAATTTCTTTCATGTTATCTGCGTGGCCCCAACGCGAACTGTACTTTGGCGGCAGTAGAATCGTTCTGCAGTCGGCCTGAAATGCCGGTTCTCCATATTTCCGCAATAGTGCCTCGCGGAAACAGTTTCGTCTTCCCTGCAGGTATTCTCTGTTGAGTTCACACAGCATCTCTGTAATCCCTGCGTGCTAGCAGCACGCCACTGAATTGCTTCGATGTCCGACCTGGTGAGAATCCCAAACCCTCGAGCAGTACTCAAGAATGGGTTGCACAAGGTTTCTATACGCCGCCTCCTTTACAGATGAGCTGCACATTCTCAAAATTCCCCCAATAAAACGAAGCCGATCATTCGCTTTCTCTATTATAATCCTGACGTCCTCATGCCAATTCATATCGCTTTGCTTCGTTACGTGTGGATATGTCTAGCAGCACAACATTAATGTTGTACTGGAACGTTACATAATACATCCGCATCTGCATTAACTTACATTTCTTCTAAATTTACAGCAAGCTGCCATTCGTCACACTAACCAGAAAATCTATCTAAGTCAACTTGTATCCTCCTACAATCATTCAGCGATGACACCTTCCAGTAGACCACACCATCTCCAGCAAGCAGCTGTTTACCAAGTCTCACAGTCAGATTGATGCTTGCTTCCGACTCTATTCAGGAGTCGTGTTGTGCACATGGGGAGGAGGAGAGCCACTATTACTCTTCCCCGAGGCATTCCTTACTTGTCTCTGATCAACACTCGCTGTCCATTATAAAACTTCTTTTATAATAGTTGCATTTTAGGCCAACTACAGAGCAGACTGACGCAAGTTGACTAACTAATAATTGAAGTTCTTCTATACTATTTGCAAACACAACAATATCATCGACGAACCTCAGATCTTTTAATCTCTTTCCCAGAATTTGGATCCCCTTTGTTTTCCAATCAAATTTAGATATTACATTTTCGAGGATTGCTGAAAATAGTTTTGAACATGTAGAATTACATTGTTTTACACCATTTTCGATGTGAATTTCATTGGTTTCTCCAAATACATTCACAAGCACTGTGGAGGTTTTGTATATCTTGCATAAGACCTTAACATTGCCCCGATCTATTCCCTGTTTTGTTGGAGCTTCAGACCCAGGTGCTTGACTCATCGAATCGAATGCCTTTGGAATATTTATGAAGGCAAGACAAAACGGTAAATGGTAATCATTTGTTCTCCTAATTGTTCTGCGTAGACTGAGGACATGATCAGTTGTGCTAAATCCTGCGCGCAACCCAGGTTACTCAGTGTGTTGGACCAGGTCGAGTGTAGCGCTCAGTCCGGTAGTCAAAATTCAAGTAAAATCTTTGTACAGTATGGAAAGGGCGCTGATAGGGAGATATTTCTTTATATCTTTAGTAGTATATTTCTTATGTATTACAATTATTTTGGATTTATTCCAGTCTCTTGGTAATTTTCCACTGTGCAAACAAGTCGAAATTGTGTTAGCTGAATGCTTTGTAGATTCGTCATCCACCAAATGTAAGAGATCGATTGAGATGTCACCACTACCTGGAGCCGTCTCTTTCTTCGTCTTGCCTGTAGCATGTCTGACTTCTGAGGGTAGTATCTCTGGGATTTGGGAAACAAGAGCTTCCAATTCGTCCAGGATGAAGGTACCATCTTTGACTGTACTGTACAGATTACTGTAAAAATTCTCAATATATTCTTGTCTTCCTTTATTATCTGTAATTCCCCCTTGATCTTTGCTATTAGCTGATTATTTCCAATCATAAACTTCCGTTTGACCATCTTAAACTATATTTTATTTTGAAAACAGATTTTTAGCATATAGTCTTCATAATTCTTGATGTCATCTTCCACGTTCTTTCTCAGAGCCTTACACAGTTCTGTATAGACTATTGTTATTTTTTTATGTTTTCTTATATTTTTCTATTTCTACTTTAGTTTTTCTTCTCTTGTCCATCAAACTTATCGTTTTATTTATCAGATTTTTTTGTTAGGTTTGTAATTTGCACAAGCCACTTTTTCATCTGTTTTGAGAAGTATCTATGTTACTGAATCTGCTTGAGAGTTATTTATTTAGTTAGACACATTTGGTTTTTCAGTAATATTAGTCTCACCTTAACATACTAACACATGTAGAAATGCAAAAACTTTCATAACGTTTTGTGTATTTTTTATAGCGATATCATTGAGAATTTCGGGGCCGCTTCTTGGAAAGCCACTCACAGGCTCAACATTTATTGCGTAGTAATGACTATCATGAATTAATATTGATCATTTAAGATCTATATTGGAGATTTTCGCAGTATACTGAGGAAGACTGCACAGGTTTAAAAGTACTGACGTTCGTTCAGTATATTTTGCAATATTTACTACACGATCACGATATTATTGCACACGCCGGCCGCGGTGGCCGGGCGGTTCTGGCGCTGCAATCCGGAACCGCGAGGCTGCTACGGTCGCAGGTTCGAATCCTGCCTCGGGCATGGCTGTGTGTGTGATGTCCTTAGGTTAGTTAGGTTTAAGTAGTTCTAAGTTCTAGGGGACTTATGACCTAAGATGTTGAGTCCCATAGTGCTCAGAGCCATTTGAACCATATTATTGCACAAGGTATCCCTTGGCCGTTATCGGAAACACGCGGTGACGTTACTAAACAAGTATAGTGTTAAGAATGAAATTTTCACTCTGAAGCGTAATGTGCGCTGATTTTGAAACTTCCTGGCAGATTAAAACGGTGTGCCGGACCCAGACTCGAACTCGGGACCTTTATGTTTCGCGGGCAAGTGCTCTACCAACTGAGCTACCCAAGCACGACTCACGAACCCTCCTCACAATTTTACTTCCGGCAGAACCTCGTCTCCTACCTTCCTAATTTCATAGAAGTTCTCCTGCGAAACTTGCAGAACTACCACTACTGGAAGAAAGGATATTGCGGAGACATGGCTTCGCCACGGCCTGGAAGATTAAAGCTGTGTGCCACACCGAGACTCGAACTCGGGACCTTTGCCTTTCTCGAAAGCAAAGGTCCCGAATTCGAGTCTCGGTCCGGCACACAGTTTTAATCTGCCAGAAGTTTCAAGTATAGTGTTAACTAAAGGAAGCGCACCGCACTGTGAACGCTTTACGTACATTTGTTGTTTAGGTTCAGCTCGTGCTCGTGAAATATCACGATAAAAACTGGCGATGTACCGACCGTAGTGTCCTCACTTCGAGGTGCAATAATACTGTGGTCGACTAATAGTGCTGTGTAACAGTGATATTGCTCAATATACGTCTGATCATCCCGGGACCGAGAGAAATTCATTTCTCCAAGAATTGGAAAAATATATGACAGAAGATCAGGAAATGGGGTGGAAGATGCATATGAAAGCAGCGCCTGGTACTTTGAAGAAATGAAGTTCCTGATTGCTCAGAAACCGCCAGATACCTCGTTGTCCACATTAGCGGAAGAGGAGAAGGAGATTAGTGTTGAACGTCATTAGTGTTGAACGTCCCGTCGACAACGAGGTCATTAGAGACGTCGAGAGCGGACACGTTCGCTCGGAAGGCAGAGTTCTGACTAACGTGTGTCGGGCGTAAATACTGTATTGACACAATCATATTGTGCCATTCGTGGCCTCGAACTTTCGCTGCAGTTGTTGACGCAAAATTCAGGAAGAGTGATGCCCGTTTGACGCATTGGCCAGAAATGTCTGTTTTGGGTGCCCCGGCGAGGGCTGTTAAGTAATGTAGCTTTTCGCCAGCATGAGTCGCTGGTATGAATGCCAAATTTAAAACAACACAAAATCTCCAAGATTGGCGATGTTTTACTGGCTGTCGTAAGATAGCGAGGACATCAGTGCGAGATGCCTTTAATGACTTGCACAACGAAATTCTCTGTAGAAACCTGAAAGAAAAGATAGATTCCCATAGTGTGTAAAGTACAGCAGCGACAAGACACAACCCATTCCTTCACCGCGGAAGAGCAATGGTAATGGGAAAGTTTCAAAGGTGGAGTTAATAACAACTGTTTCCGATATTCCTTCACCGAAGAAGATGGGTATTTCAGTATTATAATCAAGGTCAGCTGCCGGAAGCAGATATCACCTGTGTATCGAAGCAGGTTAAATTACTTAGTAAAGGAGAGTCTTCCGGTTCAAATAGGAATCCAATTCCGTTCCCTTCATAAAATGCTGATACAACAGCCGCATACTTAGCAGTCATATACCACCGCATTCTCTACTGTAAAGTGGTTCCGGTCACACGAGTACTAAATAAAGGGACTAAAAGTAATCGGATTAATTACAGACCCATATCAGTGACGTCGATTTGCAGTAGGAATTTGGATCATGTACTGTGTTCGAGCATTATGAATTACCTCGAGTCGGCCGTTGTGGCCGAGAGGCTCTAGGCGCTTCATTTCGGAACCGGTTTGCTGCTACGGTCACAGATTCGAATCCTGCCTCGGGCATGGATGTGTATGGTGTCCTTAGGTTGGTTGGACTTAAGTAGTTCTAAGTCCTGATGACCTCAGATGTTAAGACCATAGTGGTCGGAGACATCTGTATTTGAATTACCACGAGGGTAACAGCCTATTGACGCACAAAGTAATGAGTGCTAGCGACAGGAGATCTCAAACTGATTCCATATTTTTAGCTTTCCAGAAGGGTTATGACGCAGTTTTTCATAAGAGACTTCCAATCAAATTGCTTGCCAATGGAGTATTTCTTCTGTTGGCCGACTAGATTCGTGATTTCCTATCAGATAGGTCACAGTTCGTAGTAATGGACGGAAAATCATCGAGTAAAAGAGAAGTGGTACCTGGCATTCCCAAAGAAGGTATAAGTAATCTATATAAAAGATTGAGGAGGCAATCTGAGCAGCCATCTTAGACTGTTTACAGATGGTGCCGTCATTTACCGTCTAGTAGACGCATCAGAAGGTCAAAAACAACTGAAAAATGGCGCAGACAGGGTATCCGAATAGTGAGAAAAGTAGTAATTGTCTCAGAATAAGGGGAAGTGTGAGGTTATCCACGTGAGTACGATAGTCCGTTAACATTCGGTTACACGATATGCCACACAAATTTCAAGGTTGTCAATTCAACTAAGCACCTGGATATTACGATTACGAACAACTCAAATTCGATCTCATAGACAACGTTTTGGAGAAGACAAACCCAAAGACAGCGTTTTATTGGCAGAACACTTACTGAAGAGACTGTGTACAACACGGTCGTTTGATCTCTGCAACAGTATTACAGTGCCCTATGACATCCTTATTAGATGGGATTGATGCAAGACATCTATAAAGACCAAAAGAAGTACAGCTCGTTTTGCATTATTCCAAAATAGGACAGAGAATGTCACGGATGCGATAAGTGAGTGGAGGCGACATTCTTTTACAAAAGAAAAAAGGTGTTTTTCGTTGCTTCGAGATCTTTTAACAATATTTTAATTACTAACTTTCGCTTCTGAACCCGGAAATATTTTGCTGTCGCCAGTCTACTTAGCAGTGACCGTCCTAACAACGTAAGAGAAATCAGGCGGGAAAATAAAAATATGTAAAACTATGGTTCGTCCTGTTATGTAAAATGCAGCAGAAACTAGAGCAGAAACGAAAAAGATAAGACAAAAGTTAACGGCGTTGGAAATAAAGGTACTTAGACAGATCCAAGTTTTAACCATGCGGACCAAAGAATAATTGTATCGATAAGAGAACAATGAGGAATACAAGATACAAATAAACGAAAACAAGAGAAAGTAAGTGGAAGGATGGTAAACGACAAACCTAGAAGAACACCCAAGAGCTGGAACAGCAGCTGGTCCGGTACACCCACGGAATGAAGCAGACAAACAGGGGAAGAAGAAGAGTTTGTACGGAAAGATCTAAGTGTTCATTAGGGAAATAGTCTGAAAGTGGTTCACAGCATTATGTGTCAGGCACTTAAGTGTCAAATGCAAAGTAGTCACGTAAATGTAGAGCTGATGTATTTCCAAAGATTGCCGCTCCGCTGCTCGTGGTGGACCGTACTCCAGCTCGCAGGGCGGATACACTGTCGGAGGGCCGTTAGGTGGTGTCGTCTGATGCAGCTTTACGCTAGGAACGCCGTTGTGGGAAACGGCTCGGCGGTAGAAGGGACGACGCCCGCCTTGTTTACGAGTCGCTCTCTGCCCGCAGCCGACCTTCACACCGCGTCAGCGCGGTCGAGGTTGATCTAATCCACAGGCGGGGCAGGCGGCGCGTCACGCTGGCTCTGAGCACGCAAGCTGTGACGGCCAGCTCAAACGCTCTGGGGTTGTGTAACAGTGGTCAGACCACGCTCCCGTGAGCCTTTGCGACGCTTTCCATTTCGAACCTTTATATGACAGTAGTGGGCAGTGTTTATAGTTTCCGTTAGTGAGAACAAATACGTGGTGCCGATAACTTCGATATGGAGTGCTATGTTGTGCCGAATTGTAGCAGTAACTCTCAGAATGGATCAGCGTGCTCAGATTTCATATAGAAAAGAGGACGAGTGCAAAATGGTTACAGAACTGTAGGAGATACAAATAGAAACCCATTATACAGTGGGGTGCTGATTACTCATTGGCTATCAAGTGTTCCCCAGGGAAGCGTCCTGGGACCTCTACTGTTCCTGATCTATATAAATGACCTGGGTGACAATCTGAGCAGTTCTCTTAGACTGTTCGCAGATGATGCTGTAATTTACCGTCTAGTAAGGTCATCCGAAGACCAGTATCAGCTGCAAAGCGATTTAGAAAAGATTGCTGTATTGTGTGTCAGGTGGCAGCTGACGCTAAATAACGAAAAGTGTGAGATGATCCACATGAGTTCCAAAAGAAATCCGTTAGAATTCGATTACTCGATAAATAGTACAATTCTCAAGGCTGTCAATTCAACTAAGTACCTGGGTGTTAAAATTACGAACAACTTCAGTTGGAAGGACCACATAGATAATATTGTCGGGAAGGCGAGCCAAAGGTTGCGTTTCATTGGCAGGACACTTAGAAGATGCAACAAGTCCACTAAAGAGACAGCTTACACTACACTCGTTCGTCCTCTGTTAGAATATTGCTGCGCGGTGTGGGATCCATACCAGGTGGGATTGACGGAGGACATCGAAAGGGTGCAAAAAAGGGCAGCTCGTTTTGTATTATCGCGTTATACGGGAGAGAGTGTGGCAGATATGATACACGAGTTGGGATGGAAGTCATTACAGCATAGACGCTTTTCGTCGCGGCGAGACCTTTTTACGAAATTTCAGTCACCAACTTTCTCTTCCGAATGCGAAAATATTTTGTTGAGCCCAACCTACATAGGTAGGAATGATCATCAAAATAAAATAAGAGAAATCAGAACTCGAACAGAAAGGTTTAGGTGTTCGTTTTTCCCGCTCACTGTTCGGGAGTGGAATAGTAGAGAGATAGTATGATTGTGGTTCGATGAACCCTCTGCCAAGCACTTAAATGTGAATTGCTGAGTAGTCATGTAGATGTAGATGTAGATGTATAAAGAAAAAAAATATACTTTCGTAGATTTCACAAATAAATAAATAAATTATTTGCTCAACATATTTCCCATTGAGATCAACGCATTTATGGCATCGTTGTTGCAGCTTCTTTTAATACATCTATATGTTGTTGTTGTTGTTGTGGTCTTCAGTCCAGAGATTTGTTTGATGTAGCTCTCCAAGCACATATACATATAAACAAACAAAAATTTTAAAAAAAATCGATGGTGCTGTTAACCACTAACTTGCAGCCTTCCTGGCTCTCTCACTGTTTGGAAATCGTCTTCCTTTTAGATTCAAATGGTTCAAATCGCTCTAAGCACTATGAGACCGAGCGAGATGGCTAGCACACTGGACTCGCATTCGGAAGGACGACGGTTCAAAATGGTTCAAACGGCTCTGAGCACTATGGGACTTAACATCTTAGGTAATCAGTCCCTCAGAACGTAGAACTACTTAAACCTAACTAACCTAATGATATCACACACATCCATGCCCGAGGCAGGATTCTAACCTGCGACCGTAGCAGTCCCGCGGTTCCGGACTACAGCGCCTAGAACCGCACTGCCACAGCGGCCAGCGACGACGGTTCAATCCCGTGTGTGGCCATCCTGAATTAGGTTTTCCACGATCTCCCTAAATCGCTCCAGGAAAACGCATGGATGGTTCCTACGGAAGGGCACGGCTGACTTCCTTCCCCGTCCTTTCCTAATCCAATGATGACCTCGCTGTTTGGTCTCCTCTCCCAAAACAACCCAATCCGACCCAACCCACTATGGGATTTAACACCTGTGGTCATCAGTCACCTCTACTTAGAACAACATATACCTAACTGACCTACGGACGTTACACACACCCATGCAGTATTCTAACCTGTGATCGTAGCAGCAGCACGGTTCCGGAATGAGCCGCCTAGAACCGCTCGGCCGCATCGACCGGCTCCTTTTAGATGTTTGTTGAGGGTTGGAAACAGGTATTAGTCTGAGGAGGACACTTCAGGTGAATAGGATGGATATTTGATGATTTCAAAGTGAATATACGTCTTTTTGCGTTTTCTTGCAGAAACGAGATTCCTTTTCTTAGCTTTCCTTGACGGTTGGACACCGTTTGTTGCTTCAGTTCGTCGATAAGTGCAACACAGTACTTTGACGTGATAGTTTTACCATGATATATGTACTAAATAACTAGGATTCTATCTTTATCCTAGAATACAAAGGCGAGCAACTTGTCTGTTGATCCCGCGCCATGTTCACTTTAAACCTGTACAGTAAACAAAAGTCAGTGTTATTGCCTAGCAATTAATACTCTATATAAGTTACAGAACTAGGTTTAATACAACCATTAGAATTAATCCACTACCATTGCGATTAGGAGGATGCTATTTACTTTCAGCACCCCCTGGTACTTTCAGAGTACTGTGAGACAAGTAATTAATCTCGCAAAGTAATTACAGTTATGGCAAGGCATTTTTATGGAGTAGAAGTGCATACACTTTTTTAAACTTACAATTAAAAATGAATGGTGATGATGAAAGGAAGCTGTTGAAATGGAATGGAGTGCATTGATAAGTACTACTACTATTTGAAAGATTCTGTGTGAACCTTTCCCTATTCCATATCATTCAAAACACGTGTTTAAACTGCAACAGTTTAAAGTATAGTCAAGACTGAATGGACTACCCTAGTTATTAAAGCAGCACACTGACACCAGTTTTTTGGTTAAAAATATAACCAGTGAAGTGTGATCTCCATGCAAAAACAAATCCTTTGGTTAGTTACTTCACAATATTGTTTACTATGCATTCCCTAAAAATCTGTATCTGAAGTTCCAGTTTTGTAAGTTGTCTTGCCCCAGCCACTAAGCATCGGTAGTGAGAATTTGAAAATGTATCTGAATGCTACACCTTTACAGCTATTGTGCCCAGTATGCTTACACTGTTTCCATTAAATGTGCACATGTTTATAAAAAGAGGTTGCTAAAGACGGCTTGCGTTGCTATTTAGTTAGTAAACGTTACATGACGCAGATACCACACGACTGTGAAATATACACAGTAGGAGTCTCCTCTACATTTTCCTTTTCATAAGCATGCGATTTTCTCGTCATAAAAACTTCACTGTCAGTGTGGCCATATCTATAACCGTTTATAGCGGAGCTTACTAGCAAAATTGATACCCAAATCTCGACTGTGTAAATATTGAAGTTTTGCAATTTTTTGCAATTAAATTACCAGTATCGGCTTAGTATGAGGTTCACGATTTGTCTTTAAACGTAACGATGCTGTTCCCTGTACGAAGTTACCCACAAAGTGAAACACATTGCCGAAAGTAAGTACATGGTGTTTCGAAACGAATATGAGGGTTTTAAGGCTTTGTAACATTTATTATACTCAACCCACAATTACAAATAATACATCGAATGAAAGAACAAGTCAAAACAGTTTTCCTGACAAGTGTTCAATGAGTGCAGCATTCGTCAGACATCGAGTCGATAGGAGGTTTCTTCCTAAACTTTGATCAATGATGCTGGAGGAATTGCTGTCTCTAAAGTCGGGTGGACCAGCTGGCAGCGGAGGCACATGATCTTTTATGAACTCTCAAAGGTAGAACTCGCATCACATCAGATCGTGTATAAACATGGAAGTCATGCAAAAGAAACTGTGTCAACCCGGCCGCTTGTGGCGTGTTCAGCTTTCTGAGAACGTTGTTTAACCATCGTCCTATTGACTGAATAGTCACAGTTCTAGCGCATGAGGATCAGAAAGACCAGTTACAGTCGCTTTAGCTTCAACGAAAAAGAAAGGCCCAAAAATCTTCAGCCCCTATACAAAAAAAAAAAAAAAATAGCTCGTTGAATTCAGTGAAGTCTCGCGTCAGCTGTACCATCTCGTGAGGATTTACTAACCCTTAATTAATAAACACATGTTTATTAATTATCATTGTGCCTGAAAGCAGTACTTTTAGTCTTGTGAAAGAGAAGGATGCTAGGCGTTTCTCGTATTTCACGTGTTTAAGAATATAAATTTTATGAAGTGAATATGATTAAATCAGACAAAAATTTTGCTTCTAGGCACGCGCTTCAGGAACTAAAAGTGAGGCTGCTTTTTGTTACTACCATGCCTAAAAGAAAAGAAGGCAATGAAATGCGAAGGTCAAAATATTGCGATGAAATGATTTCATTAAACGTGTTGTTATCATGTAAGCGGTTTCCATTGCAGGTCTGTCATTATTACACCTAGCTTAGGTGGTCGAATGACCTAACTCGTGCGGTCTTGTTCTCAAGTTACTCGTTTCTCACAAACAAATACCGAGCAGCTGCCAAGGTCACGAGAAAGTAGCGGTCTCGTTGCGCGTGCTGACCGTTTCATCCAGCTACTGTAAACGAAGTCGTGCTGGGAAGTAATGCCTCCGAGTGAAAACTTTGTTGGCATTGATTATATCAACAGGATTTTGGGGCCGCCATTAAGTTCACATATGGCTTCCACGTTGACAGGCCGTAGTCGACATCTAAAACTTTCCTCCAACCTGTCGTTTCCAGAGGCATCCTCCTAAGTGAAACGGTGAACTGGCATTTCGCCGCTTTACTTGCGAGGATGTCTCCCGCAGCCGGAGACAACGCGTTAGGGGTAAGTTGTACATACTGACCACTGCCTGTAACAAAAGTCTTAAGCGAGGTTTATTAACGTTCTACATCTTTATTTTTCATGCCTAAATGTTTATTTCTAAACATAGTCACCTTGGCTCCCAATACATTTCCCCCAACGAGAGATACGTTGGTTAATATCATCAATGTGGGCTGTTTGAGGTCTTTGACGGGGCCACAAACTCACCTCTGCTTGCACCGCTTCATCACTACCTAAGTGAAATCCTCGTAGATGTTCTTTAAGATCTGGAAACAGATGAAAATCGGATTGTGTTGTGTCCGGGCTGTACGGAGAATGATCGACGATGGAGAACCCAAGGCGACGGACTGTTGTAGAAGTCGCAGCATCCGTGTGTGGGCTGGCATTGTCGTGCTGAAGGGAGAGAGAAAGCGCTATATGCGTAGAGCAACTCCTCGAAATCGAAACTCGATTACAGCACGCAGTTTCTAACGCACCTACATAATCACTTTACACACCGGGTGCTACACGATACAATTCGGAGCCTCCTAGCGGCAGATGGCTGCAAACCTGTAGGCATGAAGAATAAAGATGTAAATTGTTAAAAATGTAGCTCTGTTTAAAAAGCTTTAAGATATTTCACATAAAAATTCGGAGGCATTACTTTTCTATACTTCCTCGAAGGAAATCACTTTGCACCGGACTAATGACAGTGGCTATGGACTTTGCTGTGACCTAGTAATCAGCATACCACGTGCTCCCTTGATCTAATTAAATGACTGTGTGTTTGTGTCTCCTCCTCCACCAAACATAAACTGCTTCACCTGGCAATGACCTGTACATACCTACGGGCAGCACGTCATGTACGTGGAACGTGAACGAGAGCTCCGACTGGCTGTTTCCTGGCCCCAGTCAGTCGATCACTCGACTCGCTGATACCTCAGTCACAATGTTACGAGGGTTGGAACTTAAATAGTGGCAACTATTTATTCACAACTGATACAAAAGAGTTGCATGTTTGCACCTGTAACTGTCCTTCAAAGTAGTCACCAGCGTTGTGTAGAACCCATTGCCTTTGATGTGGAAGGCGTAGTATACCGTTAGCAAAGCCAGTTCTGTTGATGGCACGAATGGAGCGGTCTACTGCCTGTCGAATCTCTGGAACAGTTTTGAAGCCAATGCCGCGAAATGGTTCCTACATCTTCGGAATCAAATTAAAATCACAAGAACTTAAATCCGGGGTGTATGGTGGATGTGTAAGGTGTCAGGCAAATCCAACACCTTACATGAAAACCCTGCCATGATAAGCAAATACAGTAGTATGTCACATAGCTCCGAATAAATCGTGACATTAAATTAACCAAAGTAATACGAGTAACGAGTGAGAAAATGGAATACCACAGACTAACACCAGAATGCCTAAATGCATGTCGTACCTTCCCACCATGAGGCAGACGCAGTTCACAGGGGAGAAACGAGGACAGAAGCCGAGAGCAGAACCGTGTTAAGCTAGAAGGCCCTACGATAAGGGAAGGTCTGGACACATATGGCGCCAGATAACCAGTAGGGCCACACAACCCGCACGTTTTCGTGTCTCAGGTACGTCAAGGACCACCCCACAGCCCCTGTTAAAAGCTAGAGCCCTCCAGAAAAACAGTATAGATCTTACGATAACACAAAAAGGGCCACTACCACCCGCAAGTTTTAGCGTGAGACTTTTTCGCGTCTCAGGTACGTCAAGGACCACCCCCAGCCCATGTTAAAAGATAGAGCCCTCCAGAAAAACAGTATAGATCTTACGATAACGCTAAAAGGACCACACCAGCTGCAGGTTTTAGCGTGAGACTTTTTAGCGTCTCTGTTACGTTGCAAACTTTAAAAACATCGCCCAACCACGAAAAGTATAAGGTTTCTCATTGGATAGACAGAATTTTTGTAGGCGGAGCTTAAGGTTATCATTGAGACCCTGATTGGTCAGATGAAAACACAGCCAGATAGTTTTTTAAACCAACTTCGGTAAATTGTAGTAAGGAGAAGTTAGGAGAGAGTTGGTTCCGAGACGGCGAGCTGGATGGCTGCTGCGCCGGCCGCTGCCACCCTGACGCTGCTTAAACACCGACAAGGTAATGAACGCACGCGATGCCGCATTTTTGAGCGCATAAGGCTCCACTCAGAACTGCAGAAGTCTCATCTCTTACACCCCCATTTTGCGTAATACTAGTGTCGATCGTTAATTAAAACTCATGGTGTTCACATTTGCCACTTGAAGTAAAAATCTGAAACGCGATAATTTTTCTGTTATATAGTTATTGAGAAGCCACATCAGCCACTGTAATTTACGACAAGTTAGATAAGTAATTAAAGATAACTGAGGGTCACTGTAGACCATTTTGATAGTTTTCTCTTTGTGAAACTAAAATTAAACCTAGATTATAGATGTGATATGGCATAGGTCATCCTTCGATCGATTGTAGAACTTGGAAACCCATTCAGGGAATATTCGTTCACATTCTTGTTGAACGCAGTTGGTTTTTACCATCCTGTATTAAAACATTTCCTTTTATCAATAGTGCAATTTATAAACGATGTTTTGTGTGTAGAATAAAATTTCCAATGGTAAACTTAACTGCTTTTTCGACGTTATTTTACCAGGTAACTAAAAATAGGAAAGCCTTGAACCCTTTCCACTAAATTTAGTTAGTATTAAGATTCTTTTACAGGGAGTGCAGTGGAGCTGACGCTGAGATCATTAAGTATTTGGTTATATCATCGATAGTCTCACTGAACTCTTCTGAATTCTACATGTCATGTGTGGTCTGGCGTCTCCTTACCAGCAACAGGTCCCAGCTTCAAACTAGTTAATTCCCTAAAAAACTCACTCAGAGCGTCGTTGTGCGAAAGTGGTAGGGAGACACGATATAGAACAATCAGACACCACCATGAATGTTTAGAGATGGTACAGTACTTCCCAGTCCCATCGACCGAACAGAGCAGCCACAGCTTGCGCTGTATGCACCCGCGCAATGTCGTGGTTTGCACGGAAAGTGTAGCCGCTTCTTTCGCAAAGCTGGAGGCAGGTGATGCTCCAGAAACGAACAGTAATACTGTGAATTGACGGTTGCCGTGGAGGAACGTAATGCGTAAGGGTAACACCATCACAGTCGTACACGAGACAGCGTTACTTTAGACCGCTCCATTCGCACGATCAACAGAACAGGCTCGGCTAACGGTATACTACGCCTTCCACATCGATGGCAATGTGTTCTACACGATGTTGGTGACTATTTTGAAGGACAGTAACTGGTGCAAAATTGTAACTCTTTGTATCGGTTGTGAATAAATAGTCGCCACTGTTTACGTTACAACCCTCGTATTTTAATACACTTAAGATGAAAGGACTTCCTACGTGAACTGTCCATAAATCTATTGTGACGACTCATTAAACTGGTTCTACCGTCAATCTTCGGCAAAGGAAATAAAGTTACGACTCACTTTGTACTATATTTCAGCACCACAGCTGTAGGTGTAGGAAAACGTCGAATTTCTGCCTTCATTGCAGCAGAAGGTTTTTGATGTGAGCTACGGTACGAGAAAGTAAAAAATCCGATGATCATACACAGTCATCTTCCCAGTAGAACTGTACTTAATCACTTTAGTTGATTTAGATGCTAAGAATATCTGAGGAGTTCCCGTATATGGATAGCAAAATAACTGGTGACGGCAACAGTAACAAGCATACTTTTTGTCCGATATCTGGAGAGCTGCAACTTCCTGGCAGATTAAAACTGTGTGCCGGACCGAGACTCGAACACGGGACCTTTGCCTTTCGCGGGCAAATGTTCTACCCACTGAGCTACCTAAGCACGACTGACGTCCCGTCCTCACAGCTTTACTTCTGCCAGTACCTCGCCTCCTACGTTCCAAACTTTACAGAAGCTCTCCTGCGTACCTTGTAGAACTATCACTCCTGAAAGAAAGGATATTGCGGAGGCATGGCTTAGTCACAGCCTAGGGGATGTTTCCAGAATGAGATTTTCATTCTGCAGCGGAGTGTGCGCTGATATGAAACTTCCTGGTAGATTAAAACTCTCCTTCGCAGGAGAGCTTCTGTAAAGTTCGGAACGTAGGAGGCGAGGTACTGGCAGAAGTAAAGCTGTGAGGAGGGGTCGTGGGTCGTGCTTGAGTAGCTCAGTCGAGAGAGGACGCGTACGTGTTGACTTCGTGGGGCGCGCGAGCTCGCCTTGTTTGCAGTTTGACGGCCGTTGCTTAAGTGCCGGCTTACCTTGTACGATCCAGAACGAACCGTTACCGTAAATCAACACTCCGATTTACTTTCTGCAGCGATTATGCCCGACCCAAAGCACTCGAGGTGGAGCGTTTTCTGCGAGAGGAAGTGAAGATCCCGGTGACCGATATTATCGGCATACATTTGTCCATCGTGAGCAGCACGGTCTATGTGAAAATCATTAACGACGCGGCGTGCGAACGCATACTACGTGAAACCAAACAGGGGCTCCGCTTCTGTCGCGCTGATGGCAATGTGGGGGAGGAAACAGTCGACCACGCAGGCTTAGGTATGCGAACGATACGCATTTTCGAATTGCCATTCGAACTTCCTGCTGAGGAAGTCGTCGCGGCACTACGCCCATAGGTCACAGTCCATGGCCACACTGCGGAGAAGTGGACACAGTTTCGGACGTATCCTGTTCTAAACGGGGTCCGACAGGTCACCACTGATCTCCGAAGCCACGTCCCGTCCTACTTACAGATCGTCGGATGCCGTGCAATAATTATATACGACGGCCAGCCTCGGACCTGTTCCGGGTGCGGCAAAGAAGGCCTACAATGATGTATTAGGCAACTTCCAGCTGCCGAAGAACCACCCACGTCGCAACCTACAGTGCTACCGGTGACCTATGCCGCTGCTCTAGCTTTTTCTACCACTTTGCAACGTCACCCAGTCTCCACAAACGACGAACCCGATCAGACACCGACGGAGAGCGCCTCGGACGACCCGCCGCTTTGGCCGGCCACCGACGCCGCTCCGAAGATGCCGGCGCAACCAGACGCTGAGCCGGGCCTCGGAAACATGATGGGGATCGACTCGCTCATCGTTCCTACAGCGGCCTTTCTGCCAGAACGACGCGACTCCCTTCCGTCGTCGGACACGGTGGGTCGCACAAGGAAACAACGTTCTCCGAAACGTCGCAAGCGAAGACCGTTTCCGGCCAAGAGGAAACGTTACAAGTCGACCAGCACGAGGCCTCAGAACCGGCTACTGCAGACGAAGACGTTATGAGCGCGAAGAAATCTGTCGGTGTGCTTGCTCCCCGTGCTGACGCTGCACTAAATCATGAACGGATCACAGGCGACACTACACCACGCACCATTACAACCACTTCTGCAGACAAAATGGACGATACACCAGTTTCCGCTTCCACGGCGTGGCATGAGGAGGAGGTCCAGGAGCAGGACCCGTTACGGGACCCTGCGCCGTCACGGCCACACCACTAATCATACTATCCCCAGATTCCCCTGCGAGCCAGCGGGATAACGTTCCGTTGCGACGCCCACACCCTTGCGCGGACGGCGGAGTGGACCAGGTTGGTTCAAATGGCTCTGAGCACTATGGGACTCAACATCTTAGGTCATAAGTCCCCTAGAACTTAGAACTACTTAAACCTAACTAACCTAAGGACATCACACACACCCATTCCCGAGGCAGGATTCGAACCTGCGACCGTAGCAGCCTCGAGGTTCCGGACTGGAGCGCCAGAACCGCACGGCCACCGCGGCCGGCGGAGTGGACCAGCCTCGAGCAATCCGACACCAGGCCTACCGGATACCAACCACCACCAACAACAACATCCGTTTCAGGGTGAAAATCCGCCTTATGTAGGAGATGTTCTGGACTTCGGATATTGATTTCGCCCTTCTGCAGGAAGTTCACTTGGCTAGTCTCCCGGATATCAATGGCTATACCGCCCACGCCTCCGCGAGTGATCCTATGGGCCGCAGGGTGGCCATCTACGTCTGCCACGGGATTTCTGTCACCGATGTCGCCTTCCTTCCATCAGCTCGGGGCATGGCACTCACTGCCATGGGGACACGCATCATTAATGTCTACGCTCCCTCAGGCACCGACCGACGACGTGAAAGGGCCCAGTTTTATTACGAGGAAATCGCTCCCCTGTTTTTAGGGCGTTATGAACATTGTCTACTAGGAGGTGATTTTAACTGCGTTGTGCATTTTAAAGGTCAGATTCCCCACTATACTACATGCCAGGAGCTACGTATAGTGGTGCGAGACCTCCTGCTTCACGATACCTGGGAAGTTCAACACGGCGACGTTTCTGGCCATACCTTTCTTACAAGTCATTCCGCAAGCCGACAAGACAGGATGTATGTCTCACAAACTCTCAGATCTGCGATACGGGGCGCCGAACGCTGGCCGCTGGCCTTTTCCGACCATTGCACTTACATCTGCACGGTCCTCCTTCCGCCGCAATCAGTATGGCTGCAGCCGTGCGCCATGGAAACTCAATACCTCACACTTGCATGACCTGGCGTGTCGCCAACAAGTCATTAAACGTGGACAGCCTGCGAACGACGCCTTCCCCGGTGGTGGTTGGACTGCGCCAAGCCGGCGATCCGGAGGTCACTGAAGAAATACGGTAAGGACATGTCCGACTGGCATCGCACCACTGTTGACTTCTATTACGCGATTCTCCGAGATCTGGATGCTCAACCGCCAACCCCGGACAACCAGTTAGAACGGCAAAGAACTAAGGCGAAGATAATCGCGTTGGCACCCCGGTAACTGCAAGGGGTCGTGATACGGACGTGGCGCCACGATCTCGCGAATTTAGAAATTCCATCCATGCATGATATAGTGTCCTACAAACGAAGGGGTGGTCGGCAGATCATCAGCACTCTGACCACGCCTCATGGAACGCAGGTGACCACTCAGAAAGACATCGTCCACGCATTCGTCGAGCACTACCGTCGTACTTATAGTGATGAAGACGCTGAAACTGCAGCAGACGACTCCATGTTGCATTACGTCACGCACATCCTCCCCCACACGGAGGCGGATGCTTTGACAGTGGCGGTCACGCTAGACGAAGTCAACAACGCAATCGCCAAGGGTGCAGTCAACAGATCGCCCGGCTTTGACGGTTTACCGATTGAGTTTTACCGTACCTTTCGGGACCTCATGGCACCAGGATGGACGACTATGTATCAAGAACTGATGACATCGGACCAAGCAATCCCACCCGCCTTTGCTGAGGGCATCATTATACCAGTCCACAAACCAGCCCGTCGTTCGATGGTCACAAGTTACAGACCGCTCACCCTACTCAATGCCGATTACAAGATTTTCGCACGCTTACTGTCAAAGCGGCTCCGAAGTACACTCCCTCATATCCTCTCGCCAAAGCAAACGACGCCTGGCGGACAGGTTAACATACCGACTGCCACAGGAGAATGCCGCCACTTAATTGCGATAGCGGCGGCCTGCAGACTCAGGGCAGCGGTCGTCGCTATAGACTTCGACAGCGCCTTCGATAAAGTGCGTCATCGTTTCCTGTTTTCGGTGGCAGCCCGAATGGGCATCCCCCCTCCGTTTCTCGAAGTCATCCGGCGTCTTTACGACAGTGCCAGTTCACGTGTCCAGCTTGCTTGAGGTGCTCCTACCTGCTTCCACCCCACCACCGGTGTCTGTTGGCCATATCGTGCCTTATTTGTCCCATATTTCGACCTTTTTCGTCGACTACAGTTACATACATACCAGTCTCCAAGACACACGCCCAACTAGGTCTAAGGATCTTTACAGCTTGTTGCTGCGCTGTGTTCCCCGGAATGTAATGGAGACCAAACATCCCTCCATCCAGTGGCCCATAGTGTGGACTACCGTCCACCTGCCCTTTCTCCCTACGAACTTCCAGGCACTGTGGTATCACAAAGTCAACAGGAAATTTGCCACGAATCAGCGCCTGCACAACATTGGCTTGTCAGAATCCCCTCTTTGTCTCCTTTGCCAGCAACTGGACACTGATGAACACCGTCTGACATGCGCCTCATCGCAAGGTGTATGACGCTTCGTGCAGCAAATCATTGCCTGCTATCTCCGGGTGCCACCAGACACAATGGAACCTCGAATGTTTCTATACCCAGAGGACCGACATTTTCCCGCCGCCAAATGTCATGCTATTACGTGGGTGAAAGGGTGGGCGGTCGCTTATCTCTTTCATGAGGGACCTAAATCCCGCCTCGACATCCGGACCTATTTACGAACAGCCCATGCAGCTCTCGAAAACACGCCACGTTACCGAACATTATTTGCTAACTATCTTCGAGCGGTTCTTGTTAGACCTCCACTGAGTTGGGGGGTGCCTGGCTCAGAGGACACCCACCCCTCCTCCCCCGGCGGTGTCTGAGTTCCAACCGCCTACGATCTATTCTACTTCTGACCTCAGCGGATGGGAGAGCGCGTCGCAGATTGCGCGTATTTTATTTCTTTTTGATTTTCCTTTTTCCTTTCTTTTTCTTTAACCAGAATTTATATTTCTTTTCTCTTTCGCCGATGTGTTCCCATAATTTCCTGATATTAGTGGATCTAAATAAATAAATAACAACGCCTTCCACTACTGCTGATTCCTGTGACTCCCACTAACCTAAGCACCACAGGCTCGGTGGTGGTGAGGAGGACACTGTGGCCAGGCCTCGGGTTTCGACTCCTGCCCACTTTGCCCCCTGAGCCCCCACCGGTCCACTACATTAAAAAAAATAAAAAAATAAAAAAAATTGTTGGTAGAGCACTTACCCGCGAAAGGCAAAGGTCCCGAGTTCGAGTCTGGTCCGGCACACAGTTATAATCTGCCAGGAAGTTTAATATCAGCGCACACTCCGCTGCATAGTGAAAATCTCATTCTGGAGAGCTGTGTTTGGCTAGCCACTGTTAAGTCCGCATACACAGAGAAATGGCTGTAGGAGCTAGTACTGTCTGCTTTGTGAACTTTTTCAAAATTACAGTGACGCAAGAAATAATTGTTAGCCGCTTTAAATGTTTGAAAACTACACAATTCTATTATTTTGGTTGTGCGGTGAATTTGTAATTCGTGGCACTTCTAGTTTCCGGTCCCGCTACGCCGGCCTTGTTAGTGCTGCGATGGCGCGAAGGCTTCACCCGTCGGCACGCGGGACGAGCCAGCTGAAGTTGACGTGCATGCATCCCACAGCTGTGTTGGTAACTGGGAGGAGCTGGTTAATTGGTTTTGTGCTCCCCTCGGCAGCTGGCCACCTTATGTGGCTCCTAAGCAATATAGTTTGTTCACGAGCGTAGAATTCCTACGTTAGCTCTATTAAAACCTACCTTTTCTCTGTTGACCATACGTTAGGCATGTTGTCATGTCTGTGGCTGTTGTTCTATCTGTGGCATACATAAACAAAAACTTCATTATCCTTTAAAGTGTAGTGAGACAAAAATGTAAGGACATCAGCTTACAAGAGTTCACCAAATCGAACAAACTCACTCCTTACTGAGAGCGCACTTGTATTTAGATTGTACAGAAATCATTTCTATTAATCTCATAGGAATGTCCCAAAACATTTTAAAAATCGCGAAGGTGAAAAAAATGTAGACAGCATCATGCGAATCCTCTCCTGCACCGATCTACGCTTGGCTTCATAACAAAGAACGTCATGCAACTACGCTGCGCAGAATGGTATTGCTGACTTCTTACGTTACAGTGTTCTAAAGGCTTTAATCGCCGAAATGCTGCTAACTGACATTTATTTCTAACGAAACCTGAGATGAATCACGCGTTTTTACGAAGCTTCAATAATTCATTGCCTTAAAAGGGCTTACTCTCGCCACATGCGAGCTATAATGCGAAATTAACTGAATATAAAAATAATTTATCGACCAATATGACATTTCCCGTCGTTTTATTACAACACATCCTGTAATAACGATCTGGAGACATTAAATGTGCTGGTTCTTAGAAACGACATATGTTTAATCAGGTGTAACGTATAAAGCCTACCGAATATGTGATTCTGCTGAATACGGAAAGTACTGTGTAGTGTCTTGCTTTCTGCTTGTGACGTAGGGAGCGTTCTTGCTTCCTTTTGGTTCTACTTTATGAGGCACGTCACCGAAATACCGCAGAACTTAAATTGTGTTTCACGGTACGAAATAGGTTCTCAACGTGGAACAGCAGAAAGTGACATTAGAAAACTCGTAGAGCGCCACATCAACTTTAACTAACTTCACTCGTCGGCCGACAGTTTTAGTCAAGGTGTACTGCCGAAACCGCTTTCGGCGCTGCTTCGAGCTTTGGTGCGACAGCGCGAATCTACACACATCAACAAAAAGTTTTGCATCACCCTTGTTCCCAGAACTCTTGAAGATACGCGTTGACTGTGGATATTGAATCACAGACACAGTCCCTTTGACTGTTCTGGGTTGTCACTAAACTCGCCCAAAGATGTAAATAACCATGCATGAGCAGCGCCTATTAGACGGCGTGGCTGTGACAGCCGATCAGTTACAGTCGTTTCACCAGGAAGGAGGTACACGGCTCTGTTGTTCATCCACGCCTAGACGGTCAATACCGCGGTTCGATTGCGTTCGCACTGTTAGTTTGTGCCAGGAAGGGCTTTCAACAAGGGAAGTATCCAGGCGTCTCGGAGTGAACCAAAGCGATGTTGTTCGGACATGGAAGAGATGCAGAGAGACAGGAACTGTTGATGACATGCCTCGGACAGGCCTCCCTAGGGCTACTACTGCACTGGATGACCGCTACCTACGGATTGTGGCTGGGAGGAACCACGACAGAAACACCACCACGTCGAATAATGCTTATTTTGCAGCCACGGGAAGTCGTATTACGACTCAAACTGTGCGCAATAGGTTGCATGATGTACAGCTTCACTCCCATGGTCCATGGCGAAGTCCATCTTTGCAGCCACGACACCACGCAGCGCGGTACAGATGGGCCTAACAACATGCCAATTGGACCACTTAGGATTAGCATCACGTTCTCTTCATCGATGAGTGTCGCATATGCCTTCACCACACAATCTTCGGAGACGTGTTTGGAGGCTACCCGGTCAGGATGAATGCCTTAGACACACTGCCCAGCGGGTGCAGCAAGGTGCAGATTCCCTGCTGTTTGGTTGGGGGGCATTATGTGGGGCCGACGTACACCCCTAGTGGTCATGTAAGGCGCCGTAACGTCTGTACGATACGTGAATGCCATCCTCCGACCGATAGTGCAACCATATCGCATGTTATAGGACCATTGCTTTTCACAATATATATAAATGACCTAGTAGAGAGTGTCGGAGGTTCCATGCGGCTTTTCGAGGGTGATGCTGTAGTACAGAGAGACGTTGCGGCATTAGAAACTTGCAGCGAAATGCAGGAGGATCTGCAGTGGATAGGCACTTGGTACAGGTAGTGGCAACTGACCCTTAACATAGGCGAATGTAATGTACTACGAATGCATAGAAAGAAGGATCCTTTCTTGTGTGATTATATGATAGCGGAACAAACACTGGTAGCAGTTACTTCTGTAAAATATCTGGAAGTATGTGTGCGGAACGATTTGAACTGGAATGATCATTTAAAATTAATTGTTGGCAAGGCGGGTGCCAGGTTGAGATTCACTGAGAGAGTCCTTAGGAAGTGTAGTCCATCAACAAAGGAGGTGGCTTACAAAACACTCGTTCGACCTATACTTGAGTATTGCTCATCAGTGTGGGATTCGTACCAGGTTGGGTTGGCAGAGGAGACAGAGAAGATCCAAGGAAGAGCGGCGCGTTTCGTCTCAGGGTTATTTGGTAAGTGTGATAGCGTTACGGAGATGTTTAGCAAACTCAAGTGGCAGACTATGCAAGAGAGGCGCTCTGCATTGCGGTGTAGCTTGCTGTCCAGGTTTCTAGAGGGTGTGTTTCTGGATGAGGTGTCGAATATATTGCTTCCCCCTACTTATACCTCCCGAGGAGATCACGAATGTAAAATTAGACAGATTCGAGCGCGCACGGAGGCTTTCCAGCAGTCGTTCTTCCCGCGAACCATACGCGACTAGAACAGGAAAGGGAGGTAATGACAGTGCCACTTGAAGTGCCCTTCGCCACACACCGTTGGGTGGCTTGCGGAGTATAAATGTAGATGTAGATGTAGATCGGCAGCATATTGGTGAGGCATTCGTCTTCATGGACGATAATTCGCGTCCTCCCTCGTGCACATCTTGTGACTGACTTCCTTCAGGATAACGACATCGCTCGACTAGTAGTCAGCATTTTCTCCAGACATGAACCCTATCGAACATGTTTGAAAAGGGCTGTCTATGTACGACGTGACCCACCAACCACTCTGAGGCGTCTATGCCGAATCACCATTGAGGAGTAGGACAATATGGACCAACAGTGCCTTTGTGGATGGTATGCCACGACGCATACAGGCATGCATGAATGCAAGAGGACGTGCTACTGCGTATTAGAGGTACCGGTGTATACAGTAATCTTTATGGTGGTACAACAAGCCATGTGTGGTTTTCATGAGCAATAAAAAGGGCGGAAATGATGTTAATGATGATCTCTATTCCAATTTTATGTACAGGTTCGGAAACTCTCTGCACCGAGGTAATGGAAAACTTTTTTATGTGTGTAGTTTGTGTCAATGGTAGGGAGCTGCTCTGCTTCGAACGTGGTAGATATCCCGGAAACCAACACCGTGAGCGCGGTGGGAGAACCTGCGTTGTATCCGACCACACAGGGCACGGAGACCTGGGGTTGACTGGTCGGCTTGCATTTGGAGGTGTGGCGCCTTGCGTTGCCCAGCACACGAGGCGGATGGAGCATATCTGATGGAGAGAAAGTCCGTTGCCAGACAGCCAAGAACGAAGCAGTGGCTGAAGGGCCGAGTACAAGAAGCCTCTACAAACTGATACATTGCTGAACCGTCGATGAGGCGTTATCAACCGTCAGTGATGGGCGAAGCCGCTGTGTGGACATAACCACCTTGCGGAGTAGTTGGTACTATTTCCTGGGCCAGGGGGTGGCGAATCAAGTGGAGGTGCAGAATTGGGCTTGTGCGCGTAAAGAGGAGCACTGCCTGTGTGATTCAGTAGCTGACGGATGCACTACGGTGACTCAGTGATTCAGTACAGTCTGCAGTGCAGATTACAAGTAGCAAAGTGATCTTATTTGTTACCAAGCTGTATTATGCACGGAAGTCCATAGTTATCACGGCACCAATTATGGTTTCTTTGTGGCATTCTGTGAGTGCAGGTGTGATATCTGAAAGCGAGAGCATCTTTGATTTTGCTAAATTACACGCAGTGAGCGTGATTGATTTGGTAATATACAGAAAGTGATTTTGATTCTATTACGCAACGAGTATAACTGATTGGTTGATGTCACTTCTACATAGAAAGGTATTTTGTTATTTGCTGTCTGCGAGTGATGAATTTGTATGTTTCATTGTACACGAGTTTATTGAGATAGTTGCGTAGGTAATGTTGTAGAGCTTTGTGGTAGTTTGTCGCACTAACTACTTGGTTATTGCATTAGAAATAGGTCAGTATCTAGTTGCGTTCTGTATATATGACATTAATTAAGTTTGAGATGTTAACTGCAGATGTTATATGTTACATTTTATGTTTGTTGCTTGATTGTTGTGCTGTAACGAAAATTTTATTTTAAATCTGCACTGACAACATGTTTCTATTTGAGCCCTCGTTTGAAAAACTATACGGAGCAGCAAATTACTTGCTACTTCGTCGTTACTGTATACATGTTTTGTTACCAAGAAGAATTTCATGTTTAATAAGTTACTTGTTACACTGAGCGCACGGCTGCATAATCCCCTCACCGAAGCCAACTCTACCTAAATCCTACGCTGTGTGGTATATTCTCACGTTTCAGCGGATATCCAAGGCAGTTAGGTTTACAAGGTGCGAAGTACAGATCCTGTACATCGAAATGTTCAGTGATGAAGATGGCCACCACTGGGCCAAACAAACCATCCACGGCGACGCCGTCCAGCTGTTCGTAGAAGTTGCAGTTACACATTATGAAACGTCCCCTTAGAACAATTATACATGACTGTTCTTAAACTGACACAAAATATTTTTTTTAGCGCAACGCAATCTGACTTTCAAAAATCCAGCTAAATAAAAGATTCGAACTACTGAAGGCACTAACGACTGATAGGCATAGTTAGCAAATGATTAATTTCACAGAGAACAAACAATGTATTTACCTTAATAGTGTTCAAAAGTCATAATATATATAGCAGTTCATGACATCCAGTCTTACAAATTTCAAAACTACGCCATTTCTCTCCCCACATCCACCACTGCTGGCGGCTCACCTCCAATTGCGCTACGCTACGCGCTGTTGACATCCATATGCCAAACGCTACAATGGCGAGTATTACAACAATGCCAACCAGCCACAGACTGCACGCAGCACAGCCAGTGATCTTCATACACAGCGCTATGTGGCGTTACTAATAAAAAACCTAAACAGCCTACTTACAACATTTAATAGCTCGTGGTGAGCTATGCATGAAAGAACTCGGTGATGTCTTGAGGGAAGATGGAACCGATAAAGTCCAGAGAATCACTGACTGGCACTTTGGTAAACAAAGGAACGACATCAGAGCTAACCAGGACGTCATTTGGTTATTTAGTTTCTATAGATTCTTACTGAAATATACGAAGCATTTTATGTGTGTGTCTGTGTGTGTGTGTGTGTGTGTGTGTGTGTGTGTGTGTGTGTGTGTGACAGCCTCTCCCATGCCCGGCTGGAGCAGAGGGGCCAAGCTTTTAGCCATCTTATACGTCGATGACCCAGGATCGCTAACAGTCTGTGTTAATGGGGAACAATCCTTAAAGATCTTCGGTAATCCATACAGGCGAGATGCTAAGGCTAATGCGTTGCGCAGTTTCCTCTCTAGATCCTTCAAGGGAGAAGACGCCTTGTTTTATTTATTTATTTATTTGGTTCATGAGTCGTCTTACTGGTTTGATGAGACGCGCCACCATTCTATCCCTGTTTCTCGACAATGTTTTCCACGTGTTCCTTTCTTCGTCGATGCCGCAGGAAACCTCATTTTTCTGTAGCACCACATCTCATATACATCGATTTTCTGATCAGTATTTTAAGCTTTCGCTGGTTCAGAACCACATAACGTTGTGCTCTTAATGTGCATTCTCACAACTTCCTTCCTCAAATTAAGGATATGTTTGATACGAGTAGACTTGTCTTGGCGAGGGATTCACTTTTTGCCACTGCTAATGTGCTTTTCATGTCCTCCTTGCTCCCTCCGTCATGGATTATTTTGCTGGCAAGATAGTAGAATTCCTTTATCTACTTCGTGATCCGAAATCCTAATGTTGAGTTACCTGCTGTTCCAATTTCTGCTAATTTTCATTACTTTCGTCTTTCTTGGATTTACTCTCGATCCACATTCAGTATTCATTACACTGTTCGTTACGCTCATAAGATGCTGTAACTCGTATTCACTTTCACTCAAATAGAAATGTCATTAGTGAGTCTTATCATTGACATTCTTTCACGAATCTGTATCCCACTCTTCACTCTTTCTTTTATTGTTGTCATTGAGTCTTCGATGTACAGGCTGAACAACAGGGCGAGAGACTACATCCCTGTCCAGATCCTTCTTGTTTGCATCGCTTGGTTCTTGGTCTTCCACTCTTATTGTTTCGTCTTGGCTCTTGTATTGGCTCTTGCATATTACCCATCTCTCTCTATAGCTCACCTCTATTTTTATCATAATTTCAAATATCTAGCACCATTTTACATTGTCGAACGCTTTTCTCCAGGTCGAAAATTACTAACAATGTTTCTTGATTTTTCGTTTGTCGTGCTACCATTATCAACCGCAACATCAGAATAGCGTCTCTGGTGCCTTTACCTTCCCTGAAGCCAAGCTGATCGTCATGTAACCTATCCTCAGTTTTCTTTTCTGTTCTTCTGCATATCAGTCTTCTCAGCAACTTGGATGCACAGACTGTTAAACTGATTATGCGATAATTCTCGTACGTGTCAGCTCCCGCAATCTTCGGAATCATATGGACGACTTTTTTCCCCGATAGCTAGATGGTGTATTGCCAGTCTCATATATTCTACGCACCCACGGGAATAATCAGTTTGTTGACAGTTCCCTCAACGACTTTTATTCATCCCATCTGCCTTATTCGCTATTAAGTCTTCCAAAGCTCTTTTAAATTCGCACTCTATTACTGAATCCCATATCTCTCCCAGACCATTTCTTTTTCTGTCACGTCCTCTCATAAGTCTTCCCCCTCATAGCAGCCTCTTTCCACCTAAACACTGTCTCTTCTGCTTTTAACAGTAGAATTTCCTTTGCATTTTTAATGTTGCTACCATTGCTTTTAACTTCACCGAATGGCGTGTTAAAACTTTATACACTGAGTCAGTGCTTCAGACAATCATTTCTTTTTCGATTTCTTCACATTTTTCATGCAGACATTACACCTTAGCTTCCCTGCACTTCCTGTTTATTCTTGTGGTGTCACCGCCAGACACCACACTTACTAGGTGGTAGCCTTTAAATCGGCCGCGGTCCAGTAGTATACGTCGGACCTGCGTGTCGCCACTATCAGTGTTTGCAGACCGAGCGCCGCCACACGGCAGGTCTAGAGAGACTTCCTAGCACTCGCCCCAGCTGTAGAGCCGACTTTGCTAGCGATGGATCACTGACTTCTACGCTCTCATTTGCCGAGACGATTGTTAGCATAGCCTTCCGCTACGTTATTTGCTACGACCTAGCAAGGCGCCATAGTCAGTTACTACTGATATTGTCAGTCATGTATCGTCAAGAGCGACGTTAATCCTTAATGGATTAAAGTTAAGTATTCCACCAGCTACGTTCGTTTTTCTGAAGTCTAATTTCCTTGTCCTGTTCCAGACCTCCCACCAGCCTGCTTGAGCTAAATTGCGTGCTTTTCGGCCTCCTCTAGTAACACGGTGTTGGCTCTCCTCCCAACCACAACAATTACATTCCTAAGTGATTTTTATTTCTGCGTTTCTAAATTGCATTGAACATATTTGTACTTTCGTCGTTCATCAATCGTCAAAAATATTTCTTCTGTTAGCCATGGTTTCTTCGAAATTACCGGATTGTAGCTATATTTTGTTTCGAACTTCTATGACTGCCTGTTTTAGTCCACCCCTCTTCAACTAAACTGCCTGCTGGGCAATCCTTACCGCAACTTTTATAGCCTCAGAAAGCTTCAAGCGTATCCCTTCAATTCTTAGTAATGCCGTGTTCCACTTCTTTGTGCGGTGATACTTCGTGACTAGTCTCTTAAATTTCAGCCTATTTCTCATCACTACTAAATTGTGATCTGAGTCTAAGCTGCTGCTTGGCACGCCTTACAATTAGGTATCTGATTTCGGAATGTGCCCGACCATGACGAAAACTAACTGATATCTTCGTGTACCTCCCTGCCTTTTCCAGGTATGCCTCCTCCTCTTGTGACTCTTAAATTATTGCTAGTCCCTGTCCATAATATCCCGTAACTTTCTTCTACTCCTTCTTCTACAACCACGTTCTACTCCCGCGTGACTCCCTTTATGTACTGAATTACCCGTTCAGCTTCCTCATATACTTTCTTCACCATCAACTTGCGACGTCGGCATATATATCTGAACTATCGTCGTCGATGTTGGTTTCCTCTCGATTGTGATGAGAACAATTGCACCGCTGAACTGTTCATACTAACCTACTCTCTGCCGTACCTTCCTATTCATAACGAATCCAACTCCTGTTATAACATTTCCTGCTGCTGTTGATATTGCCGTATACTCACCTGTATAGATATCCTTGTCTTCTTTCCACTTCACTTCACTGACCACCCACAATATCTAGATTTAATCTTTGCATTTCCCTTTTCAGAATTTCTGCCTTCCCCACAACTTCAAACTTCTGACATTTCATGCCCCGACTCGTAGAACTTTATCCTTTCGTTGGTTAGTCAATCTTTTTTCATGTTCATCTTCCCTTTGGATGTCCCCTCCCGTAGATCCGAATAGGGGACTACTCCGAAATTTTTTGCCAATCGAGAGATCGTCATGATACATTTTCATGCAGACCCCACGTGTCGTGGATACACATTATATGGCATTAATACAGTTTTTTTCATTGTCTCATGCAGCTCGTATAGTCAACCATTGCCGATACGTCCGCTTGTAGAGGCAGTTTCTCACTCCAAGGGCTAGAGAGTGCCTTGAAACTCTGTCCTCTCCTTCGTCATGTTTGACAAGGCTTAGCACCGCCACTTTAACACTACCGTAAAGGAAAGGAAATGAACTATATTTCTACAAGGCGTTGCCCTTAAATATTCCAAAAATTACCCCCAGGCCATGGGCTCCATTGCTCTATAACTCTTTTATTTTTCTTATAACTACATGAAAATAATTAGTAAATGTGTGCAATTGAATATTCTATAAAACAAAATGCTACCATAAAAATGTGATTCAAAACACAAAGGAAATAACTTTGCATATTGCTTGCGTTGCTTCAGCTAAAGGAATCATTCTTCAAGAAATGGCGGAACTGAAGTTTTCTTGTCCACTGCCACTCCCGTTTTCTGTCCCCAACAAGCCGTCTAAAATATCTACCACAAATTAATGCTGCGGTGTTACTGCCTCTGTGAATGCAACACGTCTTTAGTTGATCTATTCCTTTCCTTTCTCACTGGTTGCAGTTCAGTTCACTCTGTCTTGGAAATGATGCTGTGCGGTGCATTACACTGAGCCTGCAACTCCCCAGTTAGCAGAGGTTTTACCTGAACACTGCGTAAACAATTCTCTAAGAGCGTACGCTACCTCGGTGTGCGTTCATGGGTGTCGTGCGTGTTGCTGGTACCACCAGTAATCAAGAAGCACTTTCTCCCCTACGCCGAAGATATAATCTATTATCACTCTCTTCAATCACATAAGCGTATGACATTTGGCAAGGGGATGGTAATAGTCATCCGGACACAGAACTGACCGACGTTTACTCACGTCAGGTGTGAGACGGAGATAACGAGCCAAGATCTTCAGTGTCAGTGAAGCGATGTTCATCAGTGTCCAGGTGTCCAGGAGGCGACAGTCGGGGCAACGTGCGAAGTCTGTTAATTCGACAGCGTGGAGCCCGTGTCTCGTCGCATGTTTTTTTCTTGCTGACGTGATACTAGGGTTGTTGATAAACGTCGATATAACGATACAACGATATTAAAAAAAATCAATATATACCGTTTTTTTCCAACTGATATATTGATATCAAAATGGCAACATCAAGTGCCGATATTTTTATTTTGTGTTATATTTTTTCACTGTTTTTGGCAGATACATGTAGTTGTTCTTTTAAAATTGTAGTAGAACATAATCTTACTTTCAACTTATGAAGGAATCTCACTTCTTTTTGAGCTTTCTTCACGTCCAGTCAGCAAAAATCTAAATGACAGAATTGGTCTTTGCGGTGGACAGAGACGAATGGGGGTAAATACTGACGTAATTGGCGCTCGGCGCTACCGACAGAAACTGCAATGTTTAACTTCACCACATAGTTTTGACACAACTGCTAGGCCGTTGGCGAAGGTAAAAATGGAAAAACAGATAAGTAGGCATGAAGTGTTTTGGAGAAAACCGATATGTGAAGAAATCGAACGACGCACCCGTCGGACACCTTTTATTGTGCCACTTACAGTCCGTTAGTAATGTTAGCAAAGTGGTTAACGCCAAGCATGAACATGCATTGTTTTCCTTTCAATTCTTGCTCTGAGGGGTTAGGCAGGCTGTTAGCTTGTTGATGTACAAAGTATCTAATGATAAATTAATACTTAAATATACTGCAATGTTTAACTTCACCACATAGTTTTGACACAACTGCTAGGCCGTTGGCGAAGGTAAAAATGGAAAAACAGATAAGTAGGCATGAAGTGTTTGGGAGAAAACCGATATGTGAAGAAATCGAACGACGCACCCGTCGGACACCTTTTATTGTGCCACTTACAGTCCGTTAGTAATGTTAGCAAAGTGGTTAACGCCAAGCATGAACATGCATTGTTTTCCTTTCAATTCTTGCTCTGAGGGGTTAGGCAGGCTGTTAGCTTGTTGATGTACAAAGTATCTAATGATAAATTAATACTTAAATATACGGCTTTAAAAAATCAACACGTTTACAACGTCAAGCCGATATTTTTCTAGGGCACTACGTCGATATTTTTTTCGTCGATATGTCAATATAACCGTAATTCTTTTCGACATATCAAGAGCCTTTAGTGATATTCTTTTAAATATCGATGTATCGGATTCCCGACACTTAATAGTATGAACAGTCCTACTCGATACCACGTCGTACGCTGCAAGGTGAACAGGAAGTGATAGTGTATAGTTTTCCACACTTGTGGCCAATTGAAAGTAGGGTATTTGGTTTCTACCACGTTACGCGGAACTGCCCACAGAAGGGCAGTGTAAAAATTTTTCGCCTTCGGCCGAGGCACTGTGAGGAGATCTGATGCGACATAGCTGTATTCCAGAATGAATGTCGATACCTGGGAGAGCTGTGACTCCACGAGCGCCACCGACACAGGCGAAACGTGAGAGATCGACGTCAGGATCTCCAGTACACGACCCATGAGGGAGGCCTGTTGACTGGCCCACCGTGTCCACATAGTGCTCATATATGGGGCACAGCATTTTTTTTCTCAATGGGGATACGTCTACAGACGTTAAAGTAACTTCTGGCGAGCCGCAGGGGAGTATTATGGGACCATTGCTTTTCACAATATATGTAAATGACCTAGTAGATAGTGTTGGGAGTTCTATGCGGCTTTTCGCGGATGATGCGGTAGTATACAGAGAAGTTTCAGCATTAGAAAATTGCAGTGAAATGCAGGAAGATCTGCAGTGGATAGGCACTTGGTGCAGGGAGTGGCAACTTACCCTTAACATAGCCAAATGTAACGTATTGCGAATACATGGAAAGAAGGATCCTTTATTGTATGATTATATGATAGCGGAAGAAACACTGGTACCACTTACTTCTGTAAAATATCTCGGAGTATGCGTACTGAACGATTTGAAGTGGAATGATCATATAAAATTAATTGTTGGTACCAGGTTAAGATTCATTGTGAGAGTCCTTAGGAAATGTAGTCCATCGACAAAGGAGGTGACTTACAAAACACTCGTTCGACGTATACTTCAGTATTTCTCATCAATGTGGGATCCATACCAGGTCGGGTTAACGGAGGAGATAGAGAACATCCAAAGAAGAGTGGTGCGTTTCGCCACAGGGTTATATGGTAAGCGTGATAGCGTTACGGAGATGTTTAACAACTCAAGTGGCAGACTCTGCTAGAGAGGCGCTCTGCATCGCGGTGTAGCTTGCTGTCCAGTTTTCGAGAAGATGCGTTTCTGGATGAGGTATCGAATATATTGCTTCCCCCTACTTATACCTCCCGTGGAGATCACGAATGTAAAATTAGAGAGATTCGAGCACGCACGGAGGCTTTCCGGCAGTCGTTCTTCCCGCGAACCATACGCGGCTGGAACAGGAAAGAGAGGTAATGACAGCGGCACGTAAAGTGCGCTCCGCCACTTACCGTTGGGTGGCTTGAGGAGTATAATTGTAGATGTAGATGTAGATCTGCCCGTGCTCGTAAGCCAGCCAGTCCCAGCCCTCCATCTCATACGGGGGTGGTAAGAGCGTCCTAACGTACTTTAAATTTGTGTCACGTTGATAGGAAATAACCGAGCCGCTTGATGTCTGGACCTATCGCAGCCGGTAGGGGGACGACCTGTACCATGTTATTCAGTTTTGACGCCTTAAAGAGATTCAGGTATTCCACGGGTTGCAGCTGGTTCTGGCGCAGCATCACCCGTACAATCTGTAGTTACCGTCGATAGTTTGCCGCGGCCATTCCGCGTACATCCTTCCTAAACGTGACTCACAACTATCTCTGCTCAGTGACTGACTGGTGAGGGTGGGGTAGATTGGGGAGGCAGACTGTGCCCGATATCCAGCGCCCCCGATATCCAGCGCCCCCGATATCCAGCGCCGCCGACTTGATTTTCAAAAGACTGCCGGCAGCATGTCCATACTGCTCGACCCTGTTTAATTCGCTGCGGTCTCCTAGAAGACGGGTACGCCTTGATTATACGATCCGGGTTAACTGCTGCGTCGGATATGAGCTTAGTTTTTGGTGCATCGTCGTATCTAATAGGTCCCGGATCTTTTACTCATTACCTTCGGTCTTCATTACGACTGTAGCATTTTCCTTATAGACAAGCTGTACCAGTAAACGTTTGTCGGCGTTAAGGGGCCGGAAAAATCATCAAACAAACGTCTGTCGAATAACCCGAGTTTTATCAAAAACTGTCCACGAAACTTCTATAATTTTGATTTCTGTCTGGCCATGATCTATTAAACAGTAGGGCAAGTCGTGTCGTCCTCATCCAGTCAATCCACTTTCGCTTCCACCCGTATGGTACACTTGAGTCAATAGCTGCGAATGTATTGTTTACTCATAAGGAAATTCTTCTAGTATTGTTTCCGTTGGCACTACTGCACTAGATGCATTTTAAATTTATCTACACATTCGTGTAGTGGTCCGTTTATTGAAGGAAACAATCTTCTTTAATGTCATTCTGCCTCCCGACGTTAATTTATATTCTACTGTCATACTTAGCCGGCATATGTGGCCGTGCGGTTCTAGGCGCTTCAGTGTGGAACCGTGTGACCGCTACGGTCACAGGTTCGAATCCTGCCTCGTTCATGGATGTGTCTGATGTCCTTATGTTAGTTAGGTTTAAGTAGTTCTTAGTTCTAGGGGACTGATGACCACAGATGTTAAGTTCCATAGTGCTCAGAGCTATTTGAATCATTTTGTCATACTTATCACACAAAGTTTTCTCATTAACTCCGTAACCTCTCACGATGTTAGACACAGTTGTTCCAGGTCCCTTCATGATAGCTTCCACCTTCCCCCACCCTTCTCAATCCAGAAGGTAAGTACTTTAATACGTGACATTTATACAACAAACAGTGCATTTGTTGCTTTGTAGGAGTCAAGAAAAGACAAAAAAATATCATTTTAGAAAGGTAGTGTATCATTTTACAGAAACGATTTTGCTCTGTGAAATCTTTTATCAATGTCTTATTCTTTAACAATCACCCGAATTCATATAATTCGTAATGGGCGTTCTGAAGTAAACGGGATATAATACAATTATCTTTTTCCACTACCTTCCCGCCTATTAGCTAATGATTTTGCATTGCTTCCGCTAATAGAAAATTACGTGTCAGCATTCCATTAAAAAAAAAGAAAAAGAACTAGTAGGCATAGTTCGACAGCACAAAATGGCGTCGAGGAGCAGATGAGTAACAGATGCGATCACTGACTATACGAATTAAATTTACAATCCTCAGGTGTCCGTTAAAGTCTGTATCAGGCTTTATGAGAGGCCATATCTGTTCTAATAACGTTTGTGGTGATCGCAACGACTGTTAGTAATACTCAGTGCTCATATTTGTCCTTTAACTTCGTGTGTCAATTTAGCATAACCTTTGGCGTTGCAATAAATAATACCATTACAGTCACAAACGAAAACACAGGAACATAATGAGAGAATTAGGAATGCGATCAAACAGTTCGTGGCGTAGACAATATTATTAATTAACGTGGCTGACCTTTCAGCATATTCACGACGGTCACAGAGCAGGAACAAATATGTACCTCACTGCTGGTAGTGGCTGTGTACTGTGCTTTATAGACGCTATATGGTCGTTGTAGCTGGAGTTATCGGACGGAGTCACACACTCCCTGAAACGTTATAGATTCGGCGAGAGTACCAATAGGCCTTATGGGTCATAATTAGTGTAGGGGAACTTGACAAAATAATACTTTCATTGATATGCGGAAGATTTCCTAGTTTCTAAAGTGCATTTCTGAGGAAAGAATATGCCTCGGCGGCCTAGAAATATTCCTTGAAAATCACACCGTAGTCACAGAGCTGGATCAAAGAGAAACTGTGCACGTTTCCGCACTGCAGAAGAACACTCATCAACAGTTAACAGCTATTCATAAAGAGTTAATGATTTTTTTCATAGTTCTTGTGACCAATCTTTAAACATGGAAACAGAAAAGATTGTAACAACTACAGAGGTATCTCTTTAATCAGCGTTGTGGGTAAAATCTTCTCAGGTATTGTTGAAAGGAAAGTGCGAGTATTAGTTGAGGACCAATTGGATGAAAATCAGTGTGGGTTTAGGCCTCTTAGAGGTGGTCAGGACCAGATCTTTAGCTTACGGCAAATAATGGAGAAGTGTTATGAGTGGAACAGGGAATTGTATCTATGCTTTATAGATCTAGAAAAGGCATATGACTGAGTTCCTAGGAGGAAGTAATTGTCTGTTCTACGAGATTATGGAATAGGAGGCAAACTTTTGCAAGCAATTAAAGGTCTTTACATGGATCGTCAGGCAGCAGTTAGAGTTGACGGTAAATTGAGTTCATGGTTCAGAGTAGTTTCAGGGGTAAGACGAGGGTGCAACCTGTCGCCACTGTTGTTCATATTATTTATGGATCATATATTGAAACCAATAGACTGGTTGGGTGAGATTAAAATATGTGAACACAAAATAAGCAGTCTTGGAAATGCGGATGACTTAGTTGTGATGACAGATCCGATTGAAAGTTTGCAACGTAGTATTTCAGAGCTAGATCAGAAATGTAAGGACTATGGTATGAAGATTAGCGTCTCCAAAACGAAAGTAGTGTCAGTGGGAAAGAAATATAAACGGATTGAGTGCCAAATAGGAGGAACAAAGTTAGAACATGTGGACGGTTTCAAGTACTTAGCATGCATATTCTCACAGGATGGCAACATAGTGAAAGAACTGGAAGCGAGGTGTAACAAAGCTAATGCAGTGAGCGCTCAGCTACGATCTACTCTCTTCTGCAAGAAGGAAGTCAGTACCAAGACTAAGTTATCTGTGCACTGTTCAATCTTTCGACCAATTTATTTGTATGGGAGCGAAAGCTGGGTGGATTCAGGTTACCTTATCAAAAAGGTTGAGGTTACGGATATGAAAATAGCTAGGATGATTGCAGGTACTAGTAGATGGGAACAATGGCAAGAGGGTGTCCACAATGAGGAAATCATAGAAAAACTGGGAATGAACTCTATAGATGTAGCAGTCAGGGCGAACAGGCTTAGATGGTGGGGTCATGTTACACGCATGGGAGAAGCAAGGTTACCCAAGAGACTCACGGCTTCAGCAGTAGAGGTTAGGAGGAGTCTGGGCAGACAAAGGAGAAGGTACCTGGATTCGGTTAAGAATGATTTTGAAGTAATAGGTTTAACATCAGAAGAGGCACCAATGTTAGCACTGAATAGGGGATCGTCGAGGAATTTTATAAGGGGGCTATGCTCCAGACTGAACGCTGAAAGGCATAATCAGTCTTAAATGATGATGATGATGATGTGACTGGTTTAGTGCATGCCACCACAACTTCTTCTCATATGGTAACCCGTACATCTAAACGAGAACGAAAGTAAAACTATAAGTACGTATATAGCTGTTTATATCTTCACCCACCCATTATCACATATTGGGAGGGAGAGCTGTGTGTGTGTGTGTGTGTGTGTGTGTGTGTGTGTGTGTGTGTGTGTGTGCGCCTCTCATTGTACGTAAGGGCGGTTCTCCGTGGTGTGTATGGTTGATGTTGGGGTTAGAAGCAATTGAAGCTATAGTTACCTCTTTCACTTTTATTACGGGAGTTTAACGGTGGAGAAGTGTTTCTCAACGCAGAGCCATGAAATAGGTTGATACTGTTAGGAAACGTTCTGTAAGTTTTGGAAATCGTTATTCGGTTCTTCTACAATCTTCTGGAAACTTCAGAAGTGTTACCGAAAGTTCAGCAAATTTTGAGAAATTTCATCGAATTTTGTGAAAACTATGGGAATGTTCTCGAATGTTACAAAAACTTTTCCCGGTTATCGAAAGTGAGGATTTTTTAATGCTGAATGTTCCTCGAAGATGTCGGGTATTCTGGAACTGTAAACAATCATTACTATGGAAGTCTTATGTATTGACCACCGCAGCTCAGCCCGGAAGTATAAAGTGATGAATCATTATTATGTTTTAGAACTGCAATGTTCGACTCTTTTATGTTTGTGTAGAACAACGTAACATTAATAATACACTATCTCAGTTGAAAGCCCAACGTGATGTGAGGAAATGAAACAGAAATAGAACGTTCCACAAGCTTCGATAACAGTGCAGAAAAAGATCGACTGTGTCAATAATATGTGGAAACTAAAAGTCAATGTTTGTAAGAAAACATTGAGCGGGTTCACTAATAACTAACGTTGCTCTCTTACCGCACAGCACACCAATGGTCGAATTAACTGATTTAGTGAACCGGTTCAACACCAGGTAGTTGTAATAGTTCTCCGGAAATTTGCCAGCTTATGTGTCTGCAGTAGAACTACATACAATACATTGAACGTACTCAGAAAAATGGTAATTATTTTTTAATTATTAGATCTAGCAACGCAATACTGAAGATAGCAGTTTGCCCTGTGTAAGTAAAAATCAAGTATATGTATGAAGAAAAAAGTCCTAGTTAATTAGAGATGAAATGAAATAAATTTAGCTGAATAGTGAAACATAAACAAAAGTAAGCGATGAGCTGGTTGGGAAGTTTTCATGTCCATGGAATTCTTCTGATCCTCCGGTAAGTAACTACTTCGGTATCTCCAGAGGTTAGCCTGTATAAAGTCTGAAAATCTTCCACATCGCCGGCTGTAGTATATTTTAAACCTATATTATCACTCTTTGTATTTCTTTTATAATTAATAGCCGTCCAGTTTGTGGGTGCCATGGTAAACCTCGATCCAGTACAACTCCATGCAGGGTTACGCGTACTCATATAAATCCCATCTGAAATTAGACTTATAATTTCTTACCTGGTTACTGTGCGACTCAACAGAATGTCTACTCATAACAATTCTATGTAGATAAATACACTTTAAATTTTATAGTTCCAAAGGAACCAATCGGTTACACAAAGGTGTATGTTTTATTTGTATGACCCTATGTAATTGGGGTACTTGTTATAAACGCTTTTAGTGTAAAACCCCTTCTTTACTTTTAAGCAATGGTCAGTTTCTCTCCACCGGACACCCGAAAAACACCCAGACGATAGTGAAGCTCGTTCCATACTTCTGTGAGCATGTCTGAAGTTCACAGCTGTTGCAATGACACATCGTAGTTCATCCAGTGTTTTTGGAAAGAGGAAGAGAGACAGACAGTGTCAGAAATCTTCACAAAGAAAGTAACGAAGAAAAACCAAACTTAAAGACAGTGATATCAGACGGGCTTGGAAGCCAGTGTTGCAATGCGGCAGCCACCTGTAAGGGGGTTCATAGGCCCCTACTATAACTTTGCACTCGGCACAGGTCGATAGGGCGTACAATCGATTGTGACGTGTTGCGAGAGCGAGTGTCGAGATGCGCCAGAGTGGTTGGCGGGAATGGTGTGTGTGTGGAGGATATTATTGGAATACAGGATTTTTAACCGAGAAGGATGTCACCATCGCCGTGGTTATACCCCTAAATAATAAATAAATACCGGGAAAGTGATGAAGTGTCTTTATAAAAGTGATCAGTGAGGTTACTAGTGCCGATATTTAGTTTCGCGTCTACCGCGCCGGCCTAACAATGGATTGCAGTGTTGGATGCAGTGATGGATTAGCGTGTGACGATAACGGCAAATGAAGAAAGCCTGTGCTGACATTAGCCGTAAATAAATATGTATGACGAAGGCAGTATCTGTCTCCTTTTTGTGTTTTGAGAAGAATATACAGGGTGTTTCAAAAATGACCGGTATATTTGAAACGGCAATACAAACTAAACGAGCAGCGATAGAAATACACCGTTTGTTGCAATATGTTTGGGACATCAGTACATTTTCAGGCAGACAAACTTTCGAAATTACAGTAGTTACAATTGTCAACAACAGATAGCGCTGCAGTCTGGGAAACTCTATAGTACGATATTTCCCACATATCCACCATGCGTAGCAATAATATGGCGTAGTCTCTGAATGAAATTACCCGAAACCTTTGACAACGTGTCTGGCGGAATGGCTTCACATGCAGATGAGATGTACTGCTTCAGCTGTACAATTGTTTCTGTATTCTGGCGGTACACCTGGTCTTTCAAGTGTCCCCACATAAAGAAGTCACAGGGGTTCATGTCTGGCGAATAGGGAGGCCAATCCACGCCGCCTCCTGTATGTTTCGGATAGCCCAAAGCAATCACACGACCATTGAAATATTCATTCAGTAAATTAAAGACGTCGGCCGTGCGATGTGGCCGGGCACCATCTTGCATAAACCACGAGGTGTTCGCCGTGTCGTCTAAGGCAGTTTGTACCGCCACAAATTCACGAAGAATGTCCAGATAGCGTGATGCAGTAATCGTTTCGGATCTGAAAAATGGGCCAATGATTCCTTTGGAAGAAATGGCGGCCCAGACCAGTACTTTTTGAGGATGCAGGGACGATGGGACTGCAACATGGGGCTTTTCGGTTCCCCATATGCGCCAGTTCTGTTTATTGACGAAGCCGTCCAGGTAAAAATAAGCATCGTCAGTAAACCAAATGTTGCCCACATGCATATCGCCGTCATCAATCCTGTGCACTATATCGTTAGCGAATGTCTCTCGTGCAGCAATGGCAGCGGCGCTGAGGGGTTGCCGTGTTTGAATTTTGTATGGATAGTGGTGTAAACTCTGGCGCATGACACGATTCGTGGACGTTGGCGTCATTTGGACCGCAGCTGCAACACGGCGAACGGAAACCCGAGGCCGCTGTTGGATCACCTGCTGCACTAGCTGCGCATTGCCCTCTGTGGTTGCCGTACGCGGCTGCCCTACCTAACCAGCACGTTCATCCGTCACGTTCCCAGTCCGTTGAAATTTTTCAAACAGATCCTTTTTTGTATCGCTTTTCGGTCCTTTGGTTACATTAAACCTCCGTTGAAAACTTCGTCTTGTTGCAACAACAATGTGTTCTAGGCGGTGGAATTCCAACACCAGAAAAATCCTCTGTTCTAAGGAATGAACCATGTTGTCCACAGCACACTTGCACGTTGTGAACAGCACACGCTTACAGCAGAAAGACGACGTACAGAATGGCGCACCCACAGACTGCGTTGTCTTCTATATCTTTCACATCACTTGCACCGCCATCAGTTGTTGAAAATTGTAACTACTGTAATTTCGAAAGTTTGTCCGCCTGTACTGTTGTCCCAAGCATATTGCAACAAACGTTGTATTTCTATAGCTGCTCGTTTAGTTGTTACTGCTGTTTCAAATATACAGGTCATTTTTGAAACACCCTGTAAATTCGTAAATAGTAAAACTTTGTTGGTATTTCTTATTACCATACATTCAGTATTATAGTATTGAGCAGGACGAACTGAAAAGTAACAACTTCAGTAGAAGTCAATTCCGATTACTATCCCCATTAGGTTCACGGTATGTTAGTAATAAGTATTGAGCTGCAATTCGATCAGATCTGGTCGCGATAAAAAACGGAGGTGTTACACACCACAGACGTGGCTTATATATTTACCAAGTAATTACCCAGGAACCCATAATCGCGCGTCACATGTAAGTTGGCTATCTAACACCTTCCAGGGGAAACAAAAATTTTGTTTTTACTGTTTCGCATCATTATTAAGCGAACTGAAAAGTTAAAATGTCATCATAATCTACGAATTGATACAATAAGACAAATGTTACACATAGAAACGTCGTCTGTGTCGAGAACAGACGCCTTGCGAACACCTGGCTATTGCTCCTTTAGTATTTGAGAGTGAGAGCACCTAGCAATTTCCAACAAACTCCATACATAATTCCAAACGTTTCCTCGATGACACTCTCTACAAAATAAATAAAGGAAAAAAAGTTTACCGCTTAGTACCTTTTCGCTGTTGGTGCAGTAAAACTTAAGCCTAAGACACGACTTTTTAATTTATTGCTTCTTTACTATCTGCTCTGTTCGCAACACGTTTGCAGACAGTACCCGCACACACCACCAGAAAAATTATATCATCGTTCGACACATAGTTCAGGCGATATGATACCGTAAGCACTGAGATGCGTTAAAAAGTTTCTTTAGCTTAAAATCGAGCGCACGTTACCCAGACTACATTCATCCAGTGCTTCATAATCAGAGCACTTAGCGACTTCCCACAAAAGTTAAGAATAATTTCAAACCTTTTCTAAACATTTTCCGATTAACGTCTAATATTTAACACATTAGACCGTTTGTTAAATAATCACACGACTGAAGTTGTTTTATAAATTACAGTTTGATTCAAGAATCAGGGGTTTACTGATTGTTCAGAAATCTGCTTACATGAAGATGCAAATATGAGGGTTCCTTGACCTTTTAAAAAATTAATTTTCAGAACGTTCTCGCAGATGTGTAATGAACGAGTGAACGATGAAGCAAACGAGCGTAGCGCTAGCTGCACCAAGGTGCGGAAAGCACATCAACCGGCGGTCTGCACAGGGCTAAACTTTTGGTCTCGACACGCAACATAAAATGTACGTCTAGTATGTATCAAAATATAGTCTATTAAAAGTGGAAGAATCTTTTTTGAAACACTCCGTAGGTAGTAACTTTCACCGTTCGTGGGGCTTAAATCACTTTCGAAGTTGGACAGCAGCGGCGTAGTCTGCAGTTACTACCTACAGGCTAAGCGACGTGCTCTCACATTTCATTTTCGCATCTCACGTTCTCTCTCTCTCTCTCCCTCGCGTTGTTCATCATTAAAACGTGAAAACGAACAACAGAGCACTCTGATTTCTGTGCGAAATATTTAATTACTTACGTACACAGTCTGATCAAAAGTATCCAGCTACACAGGTGTAACGCTGAATTTATCACCAGATTTCACGAGAAGCAGTATATAAGGAGCCGAAGAGAATTGTGTACTGAAGTAGTAACAGCAGACTCGATCTGTCAGGTGGTTTAGAACGTTGACTGGTCACTGGATTTCAGCTATTAAATCCGTCAGGGACATCTTAGCCCTTCCGAAGCGGACCAGTGACCTTTTGGAGACGTGATCATGAAGAGGGAGAACAAGGAGGTAACCCCAGCTAAGCCAAGACCAGCCAATACTCATGTACAGTCGTAGAGGGACCGTCGAACATTGCGAAGCGTGATTATAAGAAATCCCATTAAATGAGAGGAAGAAACCACTTGTGGTTTCCAAAGTGCGTCCAGCAGTCCAGCTAGCAAAATAATTGCGCGTAGGAAGTTAAAAAAGAAGGGGGTACAATCGTCGAAGAAATCCTCGTAAACCCATTTTTGTATTCTTTACTAAGTGACGCTTCAAGTAATGTGAAGAACGACGCCACTGGATACCGGGGAACTGGAAGAGAGTGACCCGAATTTCTGAATCACGTTATAATCTGTGGTAAGGTAATGGAGAGGGCTGACCTCGGTTGATGCCTGCAGAAAGTTATTTGCCATTATATGTAATCCAACAGTCAACAACGGAGGCGGTTTTATAACGTTATGGGCGTGTTTTTCGAGATTGACGTTTTTTTACCTTATTGCAAAATATGTAGACTTTTACAGTATAGTATACTTTGTACAGTAGAGAGAGAGTTAGGAGATGACGACTGTTTGTATCGGCGTAACAGTGGACCCTGTGATCAGCATGTGTTAGGTGGTAGAATTCCTGAAGTGAATAATCTACCAAGTCCCGATTTGAACCCAGCGGAATACGTTTACGATGTGTCAGGCCACCGACTTGACTCCAGACACGAGCGTTCAACATCACCGCCCTCTCTGGTTTCAGATCTTATGGGAAAAATAGGCTTCCACTCCTCCTGAGACATTCAAGAGTTAAGTCGTGGAAGAGACGAAGGCTGGACACACACAGTATTAATGTCCACTGATAGGCGTCCAGATGTTCAAATGTGTGTGAAATCTTATGGGACTTAACTGCTAAGGTCATCAGTCCCTAAGCTTACACAATACTTAATCTAAATTATCCTAAGGACAAACACACACACCCATGTGCGAGGGAGGACTCGAACCTCCGCCGGAACCAGCCGCACAGTCCATGATTGCAGCGCCTGAGACCGCTCGGCTAATCCCGCCGGCCGGCGTCCAGATACCTGTGATCAGATGGTTCAAACATGGTTCAAATGGCTCTGAGCACTATGGGACTCAACTGCTGTGGTCATTAGTCACCTAGAAATTAGAACTACTTAAACCTAAGTAACCTAAGGACATCACACACATCCATGCCCGAGGCAGGATTCGAACCTGCGACCGTAGCAGTCGCACGGTTCCGGACTGCGCGCCTAGTGTGATCAGATTCTGTACTGATAAATCTTTAGAGTGCAATATATAACTTTTTTTTAATCATTGAACTTCTGATTGGTTTGATGCAGCCTGCCACGAATTCCTCTCTGTGCCAACCTACATCCTCAGTTTCTTTTTTCCTGGATGTATTCCATTCTCTGTCTTCCTCCGCAGTTTTCACCTTCCAAAGCTCCTTCTAGCACCGTGGAAGATACTCGGTAATGTCTTAAAAGATGTCCTACCAGACTATATCTTCTTCTCGTCAGTGTTTTCCATATAGGCCTATTCCGTTCCTCGCCGGTTCTGCGGAGAACCTCTTCATTCCTTACCTTATTTTCAACTTTCCTCTGTAGCACCAAATTTAAAATGCTTCGATTCTCTTCTGTTACGGTTTTTCCATAGTCCATGTTTCAGTACCACACAGCACTGTGCTCCAAACGTACATTCTCAGAAATTTCTTCGTCTAATTAAGGTCTATATTTGATATTAATAGACTTCTCTTGGCCAGGCAACTCATTTTTGCTAATGCTAGTCTGCTTTTGATGTTCTCCTTGCTCCGTCCGTCATGCGTTATTTTGCAGTCTAGGTAGCATAATTCCTTAACTCCATCTACCCGTGATCCTCAATCCTGATATTAAGTTTCTCGCTGTTCTCATTTCTGTTACTTCTCTTTGCGTTCCGCCTTTCTTCGATTTTGTTCTCAGTCTGTACTCATTAGTCTGTTCACTCCATTCAGCACGTCCTGTAATTCTACTTCATTTTCACTCAGGATAGAACTTCATCAGCGAATCTTGCCATTGGTATCTTTTTACCTTGAATTTAATTCCACTCTTCAAACTTTCTTTAATTTCCGTCATTTCTTATTCGATGTACAGATTGAACACTAGGAGCCGGCCGAGGAGGCCGAGCGGTTCTAGGCGCTACAGTCTGGAATCGCGCGACCGCTACGGTCGCAGGTTCGAATCCTGCCTCGGGCATGGATGTGTGTGATGCCCTTAGGTTAGTTAGGTTTAAGTACTTCTAAGTTCTAGGGGACTGATGGCCTCAGAAGTTAAGTCCCATTGTGCTCAGAGCCATTTGAACCATTTGAACACTAGGAGCTAAAGACTAAATCGCTGTCTTACACCCTTCTTAATCCGAGCACTTGCTTGCTTTATCAACCGCAACGCCAGAAATGCCTCTTTGGTGTCGTTAACTTTTCTAAAGACAAATTGACCGTCATCCAACAACTTCTCATTTTCCTTTTCCATTGTTTTGTATATTATTCTTTTCACAAACTTGAATGCACGAGCTGTTAAACTGTTTGTGAGATAATTCTCGCACTTGTCAGTTCTTGCAATCTTCGGAATTTTCTGGATGATGTTATTCTCAAAACAGATGTTATATCTCCAGGCTGATAAATTCTACACACCAACGTGAATAGCCGTTTTGTTGCTAGTTCCTTAAATGATTTCAGAAGTTCTGATGGAATATTTGCTATCCCTGGTACCTTACTTGATTCTAAGTCTTCCAAAGATGTTTCAGATTCTGACGCTAATATAGGATCCCACGTTTCTTCTACATCGACTCCCGTTTTTTCTTCTGTCACATTCACCTATCACTTTCAAATTATGTGTCAAATTTAGGCTCTTTCCGATAGTATGGTTGTGGTGTAATCTTCCTTTTTACCAGCTTCTAGATCATTAACCTTCACTAATCAATGAGTAATCACCTGCACGATTCACGACTGTAAGTGATATCGATTATGATGCTATATGGTAAAGGATCATTTTCTTGTTCAATGCCAACATCTCCTAATTTTAATTTCAACTTATTTTCTTCATTGTTACTGTAGCCTCAATGATAGGATATTAGGTGTACCACCACAGACAATGTCGAATCCGTTTTGCAAATGCAGTTACGTGAACGTACACTACTGGCCATTTACACCAAGAAGAAATGCAGATGAGAAACAGGTATTCATTGGACAAATATATTATAGTAGAACTGACATGTGATTACATTTTCGCTTAATTTGGGTGCATAGATCCTGAGAAATCGGTACCCAGAACAACCAACCGTAAGAACGGCCTTGATACGCCTGGGCATTGAGTCAGACAGAGCGTGGATGGCGTGTACAGGTACAGCTGCCCATGCAGCTTCAACACGATACCACAGTTGATCAAGAGTAGTAACTGGCGTATTGTGGCGAGCCAGTTGCTCGGCCAGCATTGACCAGACGTTTTCAATTGGTGAGAGATCTGGAGAATGTGCTGGACAGGTCAGCGGTCGAACATTTTCTGTATCCCGAAAGGCCCGTACAGGACCAGCAACATGTGGTCGTGCATTATCCTGGTGAAATGTAGGGTTTCGCAGAGATCGAATGAAGGGTAGAGCCACGGGTCTTAACACATCTGAAATGTAACGTCCACTGTTCAAAGTGCCGTCAGTGCGAACAAGAGGTGATCGAGACGCGTAACCAATGGCACCCCATACCACCACGCCGGATGATACGCCAGTATGGCGATGATGAATACACGCTTCCAATGTGCGTTCACAAAAAAAAAAAAAAAACACTAGTTAACCTAAATCGTCCAAACGACAAACACACACACCCAAGACAGAGGGAGGACTCGAACCTCCTCCGGAACCAGCCGCACCGCACAGTCCATGACTGTGCGTTTACAGAGATGACGCCAAACACGGATGCGACCATCAAGATGCTGAAAACAGAAACTAGATTCATCCGAAAAAATGACGATTTGCCTTTCGTGCACCCAGATTCGTCTTTGGGTACACCTTTGCAGGGGCTCCTGGGCTCCTGTCCGTGATGCAGCATCAGGGCTAACCACAGCCATGGTCTCCGAGCTGATAGTCCATGCTGCTCCAAACGTCGTCGAACTGTTCGTGCAGATGGTTGCTGTCTTGCAAACGTCCCCATCTGTTGACTCAGGGATCGAGACGTGGCTGCACGATCCGTTACAGCCATGCGGATAAGATGCCTGTCATCTCGACTGCTAGTGATACGAGTACGTTGCGATCTAGTACCGCGTTCCGTATTACCCTCCTGAACCCACCGATGCATATTCTGCTATAGTCATTGGATCTCGACCAATGCGAGCAGCAATGTCGCGATACGATTAAACGAAATCGCGAAAGGCTACAGTCCAACCTTTATCAAAGTCGGAAACGTGATGGTGGACATTTCTCCTCCTTATACGAGGCATCACAACAACGTTTCACCGGGCAACGCAGGTCAGCTGCTGTTTGTGTATGAGAAATCGGTTGGAACGGTTCCTCATGTCAACACGTTCTATGTGTCGCCAACGGCGCCAACCTTGTGTGGATACTTTGCAAAGCTAATCATTTTCATATCACAGCATCTTTTTCCCGTCGCTTAAGTTTCGCGTCTGTAGCACGTCATCTTCGTGGTGTAGCAGTTTTAATGGCCAGTAATGTAGAATGTTTCTCGTTCATAACTGGCAAGTCTTACGTGTAACAAGTATGTGGCTATAATCAGGTAATTCCTATATCTGTACTATAGATGCAAAGCATGAAAGAAGAGCTCGGAACGTGTTTCGAGATTCTGAAACTAATAAACAGTTACGATATGACTGTCTAGGTTTGAGCATTTGTTGCTTTAGAGCTAAAATAATGATTTTACGTAAAGTCTGAACAGGTTGCTACGTTAATATTCGTGACTAAAAATCCTTAAGATAATTACAATCATAAAAAAGACTACATATATTCGATGGCTAATTCTACTTCAGTGGATGTTGAAATCGGAATTCGACAAAAATTGCGGCTCAAGTTCGCCGGTGGAACTATGGCAGCACTGCGAGAGGCAGGGCGGCGCTGTCGTGTCAACAGGGTGAGGTCAAAAGCATGGAGAACAATCTGCAGCCGATGTTTGCTTTCAATCAGCACAGCTGCCACACACGTTCGTTATGTAATCGTCCCTGTCGTATTCCCAGACAGAAACGAAATTTAAGAGCATTGTTTTAGCCGTTTTAGGGTCAGTGATTTCTCGTTTCTGAAAAGTATCACTCATACAACAAATTTGTAACAGCAGTCGAACGTAACTCACGTTGTCGTCAAATGACATTCTTTATAGTACAGCCCAGCTTCTTTTGTCGAACATGCTGTTTCAAACACGCATACAGGCATTCGAACAAGGTTAACAAAAATATGCAGCCCATTTCTGAATCACGTCAGACGGCACGATGAGACCTATTCCGCGGCCCGCCCTGTACAGCGCCCGCCACTATAAATAACGTAAAGCATAAAAAAGTGATCACGACTTTGAAACAGTAAAAAAATCAAGAAAGTTGTTATAAAAACTTGCTGCTGCTGATTAGGGCTTTGGAGAGACTAATCTTCTAAGGTCATCAATCTCATTCACCTGCCCCAACTCACACCTCCTCCCCCACCCCCCGGGGGCGTCGGAGAGTGAATGGAATTAATTATTCTTTCTTTCTATGTGCAAGAGTGAGAACGTGTTCTAAATGTCTGAGATGGGATGTGAGTCCGAACGCGTAATTCACCTAGCGGGATGTACGGTGGAAAACCGCCTCAAAGCCACATCCAGGCTGTCCAGCGCGCCGACCCTTGCGTTCATCCGAGAGGCGGATTCAGAGAGGATATGGTTCGTCTTCCCCAGTCCCAGACGCGGCGCGTGTGACTCGGCAGGTAGTGAGCAATTCAAAACAAGTTTCAAACGATCGATTTTTCTGAAAATCTAGAAAAAAGGCATCGTACAAAAATGAGAATGATGAGCGAAGTGTGAACAATTATCTCCTCGACGGTGAGTGCTCATCAGAGACAAGAGTATCATTAGGTGTGCCCCAAGGGAAAGTGATACGACCGCTGCTGATCTCTTTGTACATAAATGATTTGGTGGACAGGGTGGGCAGCAATCGGCGGATGTTCGCTGATGATACCGTGGTGTACGAAATGGTGTCGAAGTTGACTGACTGTAAGAAGACACACGACGATTTAGACAAATGGTTCCGACCACTATGGCACTTAACTTCTGAGGTCATCAGTCCCCTAGAACTTAGAACTACTTAAACCTAACTAACCTAAGGACATCACACACATCCATGCCGGATGCAGGATTCGAACCTGCGACCGTAGCGGTAGCGCGGTTCCAGACTCTAGCGTCTAGAACCGCTCGGCCAACCCGGGCGGAACGATTTAGACAAAATTTCCAGTTGGTGTGATGAATGGCAGCTAGCCCTAAACTTGGAAAAATGTAAGTTAATGCGGATGAGTAGGAAGATCAAACTTGTATGGTCGGATACAGAATTACTAGTGACCTGGTTGACACAGTCAATTTGTTTAAATATCTGGGCTTAACGTTGCAAAGCGCTATGATATGGAACGAACATATGAGAACTGTCGTAGTGAAGGCGACTGGTCTACTTTGCCTTATTGGGAGAATTTTAGGAAAGAGCAGTTCACCTGTAAAGGAGATTGCATATAGGACGCTGGTGCGACCTATTCTTGAGTACTGCTCGAGTGTTTGGTATCCGTACAAGATCGGATAGAAGAAAGACAGCAAAACAATTCAGAGACGGGGTGCTAGATTTATTACGGTACGTTCAAACAACACGTAAGTTTTACTGAGATGTTTCGGGAACTGAAACAGGGATTAGTGGAGGGAAGGCGACGTTCTTTTCGATAAACACTGATGAGATAATTTAGAGAACAGGCATTTGAAGTTGACAGCGGAACTACTCTACTGCAACCAACATAAATTGCGCGTAAGAACCACGAAGACAAATACGAGAAATTGGGGCTCATACGGATGCATTTTGATAGTCGTTTTTCCATCGGTCTGTTTGCGAATGGAATAAGAAAGGAAATGACTACAGTGGCTTTCGGAGTATGTATGTAGAAATCAAATGAGTATGTTAATGTTCCAGAAAACATGTCTTATTTTTCGATTAACTGGCGATTTTGCTGAAAGTCCTTGTCGAAACTGAAGTAGGCACATCATAGTTCCATATGGGCAGATAGACTCGCCATGCGTACCCCTTTGTCATCTGTTACAGCTAATTCATTTACGGAAGATTCTGAGGTACGTGCGCTGAAGTCGGCAGCATTGGAAACCAGCGTGGTTTACTTTCCCGGAATGTATACTTTCATTGTTTGACCTCACGGTAGTGCGCTTTTAAACAGCTTTTTAGAACATCTGAATTCAATCAAGGTGAATGTTCACTACACGATAGACTTTGGAAAAGAACGACTGTATTCTCTTCCTTGCTCTGTTGATTAGGTTAATGGATATGCTGTTATAAACAACATGTCCATTAAGCTTCTAAGGCAAGACACATAGGTTTGTATCTTCAGGACGATAGGGCTTCACTAGGCGACTCGGCGTTAGGGTGTACTTGGTTCACAAGGTCATCTTAAAGTGTGAAAGACTTTGAGTTAGCAAACCCTGAAGTCATCTTTCGCCAGAATGGCTGAGCCACACGTTGCGCCAACGACCAACAGTGAATCGGTTTTATGATGAAAATAACGAGGTGGCACCGAACTCTAAGGCCGTTTACTTTTACGCAGGTATAATTTCCAACAGCCTTGGTCATATTCCGCTGAAATATGATGTCAGTTCTACTTTTTGATTATGGCCCTTTTACAGTCTCTAATGGATGATACTGGTTTACCTAAGGCGGGTGTCTAAGCACCCTTTGCAGTTGTTGCTTGTCATGTACTGGCCATGCGGTCAGGGCCGTGGAGTACCTGTCTCTTGAGAGTGACTTTCATGCAGAACAAATCCGCTACAGATGACCATTGCCTTGACACCGGTCATTCTGTGCATTCTGTTTAATATAACAACTCGGAGTTCTCGCAAGCACTTCCAGTTATTAGGATAGTTTTATTAAGAAAGCAGTTGAGGTTAAATTAGCAAGTGGCCCCGTAAACTGAGGTGGAGGTTTTTGCTGAAATTATACTGGGACCCTGCTCTCTCAGTGGTCAAACAACGTAGGGGCATGATAAATGAAACCTCATTCTTTGGTAATTAATATTCACAATCGAAATATCTGAGGTTGGTCATCTTTCGTAGTGTGGTGGCACTTGTGTGTGTGTGTGTTTGTGTTATTCCGTTGACTTTTGGAATGTGCCATGCACACTGAGATTATATACTTACATGTACATCGTTCGCTCGTTGTATTTGTGTATAGAAAATGACAAGATTATAAGAATGGTAACAAACATCTTAAGACGTACCCAGTGTGTTTGAAATGCATTGCGCAGAAATAAGCCTTCAACGTGTCAACTTGGGATAGTTCATGAGGCGCAAGAGCGTTATGGAGATGTTAAACGTATTCTAGTGGCAGACACTACAAGAGAGGCGATACGTATCACGCAGAGGTTAACGTTACTGGGCCACAGAATCGATGGATCACGTTTTCGAAACACCGTGACTGCTTCGCACTGAGACGCGTAAGTTTGAAATTACATTCAAACGTGCTCACAAATTTTGTCTGCAATGGTGCAAAGGCGTCTCACACATGAAACAATGAGGAGTCCACACATACGAAAAACGGTCAAGGTTTGCAAGTGATGTGTAAAGTTGGTTAATGGTGACCTAAGGGCACCAAATTTCACCACAATTCTGCCCACATCGCCATGGATCGCCATGTACGTGGTGCACGATGGGACAGTCGTCACAGCCCTCCTTACCCACATTTCACTCCTTCGCTTAACGCCTCCTCCACGGAGGTCAGAATAGCTATGCCCAGCGTTGAAATCATGCTATTTTCTTATGGGTGGCAGAGAAAAACATTTCCACACACCGGGCGTGGTATAGAAATACCTCAGAGGTCCATTTGTTCTTTGTATAAAAACAGGCAGTCTAGAGATCTATCATCGCAAGCCTTTGAAACTTAATGGGTATGGATGAGAATTCGCGCGCCTTTATTATGTAGTCGCATAATCGACGAGCACCGCAAATGCAGAAAGAAATTTAAGACTTAACTGTGAACGAAAAATCAAAGAACTATAACGATCAACAGACAATTTGTATGGGATTCATTGATTTGCGCATCAAGAACCTTTTTTTGCTAAATTTGCATGCAGTGACGACTTGGTGAAGTTGGTGGTACGAATATGCAATTTTTTTGCGGTCGCACGCGCTATTGTACCGTCGGATTTGTATGGAAATGAGTGAAGATTGTGGAGATATTATATGTTACTGCCAAGTACAAGTCAAGGGGCATGCCTGAATTTGATTTTGGAATTAAAACCTGCTGTTATTGAATAAAAGAAAAGAGGAGCATAAATGAAAATTAGAACGTCTGGAATGGATTGGAACCTCGCATGCCGGCCGAAGTGGCCGTGCGGTTCTAGGCGCCTCAGTCTGGAACTGTGACACCGCTACGGTCGCAGGTTCGAATCATGCCTCGAGCACGGATGTGTGTGATGTCCTTAGGTTAGTTAGGTTTAAGTAGTTCTAAGTTCTAGGGGACTATTGACCTCAGACGTTGTTCATAGTGCTCAGAGCCATTTGAACCATTTTGAACTTCGCATTTTAAGAGGAATTACAGGATATTGCTCAGAGTAAGACGTTGCAAGGTGTGAAAATTATTGATGAATTTAAAAAATAAAATCACATTCTATTAAGGACAACTTCTAACGTGAAACACCACCCATTTCCTTAAGCTCTCTGGAGTTGAACAAAAGGTAAATTTTGAATAATTCACTGTAGCGTTGAAAGAATTACAAGAACATGTTCCTAAATGTTTTGAGGACATTGCCAATCTTACATCTCCTTTTTGAGCTGTTTTTGAGACAATTTGCCATTTCAGTTGAGAACGCCCCTATTTTTGTGCAGATGGAACTTATCGATCTGCAGAGCAGTTCCTGCTTAAATGACAAATTCTTTTGCGCTGAGACTCTCCAGGAGTCCTACATTGTTTTACGCAGGAAGAATTTCCATGTCTCCATAATGAGGTTGAAAACGAGGTAAGTCACGATTGGGTGGCAACTTGAGCGTTGAAAATCAGTGAAATTGTCTGCTTCTACACCCGCGCCGACAGTTTGCGTCAGATATAAATTTTTATTATGTCTTCAGTGGGCCGAAAATAGTTGGGCCTCAATGATACTGAAAATTGTGGCGCACTCCTGTTTGCCCTCTCTTTCTCCCAGCTCGGACAAGGGAAACTGTGAATTCGGGAGACAGAAGTGCTCATGCATGCAAGAGCTATGCAATCGTGCGGCATTCTTGGGTGTGCCTGGTGTAAAACTTATAACCCTGTAAAGTCGGATGGAAGATTAACTTTGCAGCCCCATGCATCAGTTAAAATTCACTATAACTTTCAGTCTTCATTTAAACAGAGTGTATAGTCTTCAGAAATAGATTGAATCTTTCTGAATAACACCTGTACCTTTATTGTAGATTCTAGTGCAGTAATTCTTTCTCTTACCACAGGAACAAAGGCAGGTGTAAAAAAGGAAACAAGAGACCAGCAGTAGCATAACAGTAAAGGAAGATCCCGATTTTATCTTATTCGTTAAGTGAAATAATAATTGTGAACATTCCAGTAACGTAACCGAAGCTGAAAACACAAGGTTTTTTTATGTGGTAATCGAGTAGGAGGTAAGCTCGTTTGAAATCCGGTGGGGGATGACATTTAAACTGGCCAGCAAATGAGGGAGAAACGCCGGCATCAAGTTCCTGATCACCAGACTTCACGCCAATATGCTGTGTTTAATTCTGTAAAGTGCACGGCGCCTCTTGAAGTGAGGGCAAGACTCATTGTTGGTGATGAACCGTCCGTCGGTGGTGAACCGCCCGTCGGTCTCGTCGGTTCTACACTCCTGGAAATTGAAATAAGAACACCATGAATTCATTGTCCCAGGAAGGGGAAACTTTATTGACACATTCCTGGGGTCAGATACATCACATGATCACACTGACAGAACCACAGGCACATAGACACAGGCAACAGAGCATGCACAATGTCGGCACTAGTACAGTGTATATCCACCTTTCGCAGCAATGCAGGCTGCTATTCTCCCATGGAGACGATCGTAGAGATGCTGGATGTAGTCCTGTGGAACGGCTTGCCATGGCATTTCCACCTGGCGCCTCAGTTGGACCAGCGTTCGTGCTGGACGTGCAGACCGCGTGAGACGACGCTTCATCCAGTCCCAAACATGCTCAATGGGGGACAGATCCGGAGATCTTGCTGGCCAGGGTAGTTGACTTACACGTTCTAGAGCACGTTGGGTGGCACGGGACACATGCGGACGTGCATTGTCCTGTTGGAACAGCAAGTTCCCTTGCCGGTCTAGGAATGGTGGAACGATGGGTTCGATGACGGTTTGGATGTACCGTACACTATTCAGTGTCCCCTCGACGATCACCAGAGGTGTACGCCGAGTGTAGGAGATCGCTCCCCACACCATGATGCCGGGTGTTGGCCCTGTGTGCCTCGGTCGTATGCAGTCCTGATTGTGGCGCTCACCTGCACGGCGCCAAACACGCATACGACCATCATTGGCACCAAGGCAGAAGCGACTCTCATCGCTGAAGACGACACGTCTCCATTCGTCCCTCCATTCACGCCTGTCGCGACACCACTGGAGGCGGGCTGCACGATGTTGGGGCGTGAACGGAAGACGGCCTAACGGTGTGCGGGACCGTAGTCCAGCTTCATGGTGACGGTTGCGAATGGTCCTCGCCGATACCCCAGGAGCAACAGTGTCCCTAATTTGCTGGGAAGTGGCGGTGCGGTGCCCTACGGCACTGCGTAGGATCCTACGGTCTTGGCGTGCATCTGTGCGTCGCTGCGGTCCGGTCCCAGGTCGACGGGCACGTGCACCTTCCGCCGACCACTGGCGAGAACATCGATGTACTGTGGAGACCTCACGCCCCACGTGTTGAGCAATTCGGCGGTACGTCCACCCGGCCTCCCGCATGCCCACTATACGCCCTCGCTCAAAGTCCGTCAATTGCACATACGGTTCACGTCCACGCTGTCGCGGCATGCTACCAGTGTTAAAGACTGCGATGGAGCTCCGTATGCCACGGCAAACTGGCTGACACTGACCGCGGCGGTGCACAAATGCTGCGCAGCTAGTGCCATTCGACGGCCAACACCGCGGTTCCTGGTGTGTCCACTGTGCCGTGCGTGTGATCATTGCTTGTACAGCCCTCTCGCAGTGTCCGGAGCAAGTATGGTGGGTCTGACACACCGGTGTAAATGTGTTCTTTTTTCCATTTCGAGGAGTGTATATGTTTCACTCTCTCCCCTTGCTCATCATCATCATCATCGTACAACGTAAACATGACACCACAATATACTCACATCCATGACATTCACCCGAAATGAATTCTCACAGAGCGTCAAGGAAATGGATCATTGAGCGCACTGGAAGAAAGTCCTTGTCGACTAAGCCGCTGACCTTACGCCTTGGGTGCTCGCAGCTAACAGTGACATACTACTTTACTCTCACCCCAGTAAGATAGTTGGGTATCATCTTTTGAACATTACACAGAACGTGGTTGAGCTGCAAAGATCAGGAATTTGGAGAAATTTAGTTGGGTAGGAAAGTACAGAGACCTACAACAAAACTAGTCCATAGACTTCCACGCAAAGTAAGTATCGAATGACGGACACTTACCCGTCCCCGATTTCACTGCAAGAGGACATAATCAAGAAAATAAAGCTACGACGTATAACAGGGCGTTCGAGAACCTACCAGTACTACAGACTGCACTCTGCCTGCCCCTCCCCTTTGGCACCTCCCCAGCCCCTCCCCTTCCTGCCAGAACATCGTGATTTACACTCTGAACGTGGAGCGGACGACATCTAAATTCCCATTACACGGATGCGCTTGCACTAGGGAAACTTCAACAGTCACCTATACAGAGTAGGCGTCAAGATGGCCATCAGAATGCATCTACTCACACGCGTGGTTTAGCTTCAATACATGATTTAAATCACATATTATTTTGCGTGACTCTTATTGCTTCCAATCAGTAACTTTATCCAAAGGACAAACAACTTTTTTAAATAATGTCCATATAATGTCTGCCATTATTCTCACATCAAACGATTCACTAACCTTTTTTCTCAGATTGTCACCTACATGTTTAATCGTCTATTCGTAGGGGAAGCTACTGTACAATACATGTACTGTCTTCAGGCGATAGTTCCTGTCTACATTTTAATTAATCGTTACTATTTTTAAGTAAGTGTACAACAAGAAGTGCATGTAGAACTGTTGCTTCAGAACAAATAAAGTTCATATAACGGTACCGTTAATGACATTGTGTTACAGAAATAATATGAAATCTATTGTCTGTTGTTATGAGATATTATCATAATTTGTCAGACTCTTTGTGTTTCGTATGTGTTGAGGTTTTCTGTCCGAAATATGCTTTCGTAGAGCTCTCCAAGCTAATCTACGTTACTCAAATTTCTTCACCACTGCGTAACTTCTGCAGTCTTTAACCATTTGAACTCGCTTACTGTAGTCGTGCCTCGATATTCTGTAGTCCCCTTCTCACCCTTTGCGTGCTTAACTCCCCCTTCCACACAGACACACTTATCTCGACTACGAAATCCACGATTGCTGGATGTTCTATAAACTGATCTATTTGTCAGATACCTGACGTAGCATACATGACTGCAACCACTTGTTATTAGAATAATTGTGCCCGCTACTAGAATTGCTGTGTCCGCATAGACACGCACAAGGATGCAGAGATGTTGCGATGGCCGGTGGCAGGGACCAAAATGACCTGTACATGACACTTGCAGAAGAATAGAACACTTTATTTCTAAAAAGGAGAGAAACATGACTTCTCATTATTAGGTGCATATTGTGCCTTCTACATGCAAATGCTTTTACATACTATTAGTAATATCGGAACGCCGGCTAAATATCGTCTTCCTACTACTAAACACTGATGCTCTTTAAGTCTGCGACTGAACTTGGCGCATGCGTCCAGGATTATGTAACTTGCACAGTTACTGGTGGTGACAGTCCACAAATCGAAACAAGGAAACTGCACACCGGTAACTCAGTCAAATGTGGTCTCCTTGGATGAGCAGCATATGTATCTTCTCTTCATTAGTGTACACCGAAACCTCACGCTCGTTCGTCTGAAGACAGGTGACTAAATGACCGCTAAGCATTTTCCTTTTGTTTCCACTTGTCTACTGTCAACACCCGCAAATCGACAAGTACATAATCCCAGATACATGCGCTGAGTGCTGTTATAGAAGACACAGTCAGTTTTGTGTTACTTTTTAACAACTTAGTTTACGTTAAGATTACACAGTGATACCTCTTTGAGCTCGTCTTGAGAAGAGAAATAAAAGAAAATATACGGCACATATAACAAAATCGTGCCGCCACTCAGAGTCAACCTTGCCTTTTCATGGATTGTTGGAAGCTACACAACGTTTCCTTCATAGAGTTTTTATTCTGAATATGGACCAAAGGTTACTTCGAGTGGTCAACATCAACAGAGTGCCCCGTACAATTTTGAATACCTAGAAACCAAATTTAAACAGTTCATTTTCATTCTAAACTCGAAAAATACGTAGAACTTACTACAATTCATAATATACAGACGCAAAATGGTTAATTCCGAGTGTAATTAAGCCTTTTTGGTACTTATATATGAAAAGTAACATTATATTTTTTGCCGTTATTCGAATTTTACATGTAGCAGGAACGATGATTCACTATTTCCGTTACGTATCCACTGCACAGTCACATTAATACGACCACAAGTGAAAAGCCCGAATAACCACTTTTTGCAGCGGAGACCGCTTACAGACGTGCAGGGGTAGTGTCCGTGAGGGTTCTGGAAGAAATGTAGAGCCATGGTCACTCCAGTGCCATGAACAACTACGATAGGTTTCTTGACTGAGGAGGCCGGCCCGCGTGGCCAAGTGGCTCTAGGCGCTACAGTCTGGAATCGCACGACCGCTACGGTCGCAGGTTCGAATCCTGACTCGGGTATGGATGTGTGTGATGTCCTTAGGTTAGTTAGGTTTAAGTGGTTCTAAGTTGTAGGGGACTGATGACCTCAGATGTTAAGTCCCATAGTGCTCAGAGACATCTCTTTGACTGAGGAAGCAGTTCGATCGAGATGATCCCTCACGTTCTCGGTTGGACTTAAATCCGGAAAGTTTGATCAGGGGAGTACGGTAAACTGATCCTGGTGCTCTCCGAACCACCCACGTGCGCTGCGATGTATGTGACACCTTTCAGTACTCTGCTGGTAGATGTCATCATAACGAAGAAAAACTAACTGCACGTAGATCATCCAGGTAATGCCAAGAAAACATTCCCCAAACCATAGCGCTCAGTCCTACGGCAGTGGTTCTTGCTACGAAAGATGCAAGTTGTTTGTTTTTTGACGTGTCTTCGAAAAGGCCACGTAACGTCACTCAGTGGACGTCCAGTTGCAGTATTAGCGTGCACACACCAGCATTCGTTGCCTATGAACAGCAGTCAGGATGGATGCTTGAACCAGGCTCCTGCAATGCGGAGACCCTTACTTAGCATCGTTCACTGAACCATCGTTGAGGAGACATGGTTCGTATATGGTTCATATGGGCGATCAGTTGCTCATCAGTCTTACGTCTATTGGCCAGTACACAATCCGCAACCGTCGTTCACGTCTGTCATCTATGGCCCCTGGTGCACCAGTTACCTCGGCGCCGGTTTTGGAGAGTGGTATTTTGCGATGGACGGTATACCTTAACCACGGCGACACGTGAACAATATTCAAACGTAGCCGTTTCGGAAATAGTTTCACTCTTGGCCGAAAAGACAATCATGATGTCCTTTTGGACTTCAGATAAATCGCCTCTTTTTCTTATTACGACACTAACTGTACTCTTTTTCTGCCTTCCCCGAAAAGGCTTCGTATGCCCACCACTTTTAGAGCTGCCTCGGAATGGTTATTGCACTTTGACTAACATAACAAAGAGTCACATTAACGAGGCTGGAGTAGGCAAGGCCGGTCGGAGTGGCCGTGCGGTTCTAGGCGCTACAGTCAGGAACCGCGTGACCGCTACGGTCGCAGGTTCGAATCCTGCTTCGGGCATGGATGTGTGTGATTTCCTTAGATTAGTTAGGTGTAAGTAGTTCTAAGTTATAGGGGACTAATGACCTCAGAAGTGAAGTCCCATAGTGCTGAGAGCCATTTGAACCATTTTTGACTAGGCAGGTAAATGTGTAAAAGCAGGGCACATCCACGCATCAGTTCAAAAGTTTCTCGTCTACATTAAAAAGAAAAAAAGTACAGAAAAGTTAAGATATGGTTTCAGTGCTGCAGCTGTTATACATTTCTCCACTTGAGGACAGCGCATTTAGTGTTGATACAAGCATGTGCAACTGTCAGAAAAATCCTAGTTTCGGATGTTGTCCTTCTCGCGTGTCATTTTGGCTTGAATGCCGATGACCCTTCGTGTGAATTTCTGCACTTCATTGTTTCGTGTAAGTTTCGTACTGATAACACCAAGTATTGTACCCCGTGCTGATTTTTTCCTAAACAAAATCGTTCGCGTTTTGCATTTCAATTGGACAAGCGGTCTAGACGAGCGGTCAAGGGCGCTGCAGTCGTGGACTGTGCGGCACATCCCGGCGGAGGTTCGAGTCATCCTTCGGGCATGGGTGTGTGTGTTTGTCCTTAGAATAATTGAGGTTAAGAAGTAGTGTGCAAGGTTAACGACTGATGACCCAGCAGTTAAGTCCCATAAGATTTCACACACATTAGAACTTTTCCCCCCCTTCTTCAAAGCGTTTTGGAGGATGTCTTGAACATTTGATTTAAACATGTTGACCCATTGAGGATTATTATACAAAGCAACGTTGGCACACAACGGCTGCACGACCATTGTTTAGTACTGTCTGTTCACAACTAACTGGTCGAATGCATATCCGTTGTCAACAGTTGTTAGTTTAGGATGCCACCACATTTCCTGTGGTTCAAATGGCTCTGAGCGCTATGGGACGTAACTTCTGAGGTCATTAGTCCCCTAGAACTTAGAACTACTAAAACCTAACTAACCTAAGGATATCACACACATCCATGCCCGGGGCAGGATTCGAACCAGCGACCGTAGTGGTCACGCGGTTCCAGACTAAAGCGCCTAGAACCGCTAGGCCATTTCGGCCGGCCATTTCCTGTGGTGACGTCACTTAAACAAGAGAAATAAAATGAGTCTCGGAACTCGTGAGACGGACGGTGTAGGTATAATAACAAAGTTTGTTCTCCCTTTAAGTTTTCCCCAATTTTCGCGACAAGTCGTTGGCGGCAAAAGAACAGCTGCCATCCGCAATGTGGCAGATACCGCGGCTGCTTAGCAGCTTATCAGGGCGCAAGTTGGCAGGTTCTCTGGGCCGGGCAGCACGCGACGTGCCCGCAGGCGTTTAGCCCAGGAAGCCGGTTCACCGTGCGTGCGTTTTAATATCTCGACTTGCAGGCGGGCCGGGCCGCCTTGCGACGTCTCGTCGACGGCGTTCGTGAGCCGGCAGCGTTACACGCTCGGCCCCAGATACGGATCTGGCCCGCAGTAGCGCAATTTTGTACTGCCACCGGCTAACAACGGCGATTAGTCGGGGCCCCGGCTGTGAGGCATGCATGAGGCCACGCTGCGGGAGCCCAGGTACGCCGCCACTGCAGAGGAAGCCACGCAGCCGCAACATTCCGCCAGGTCACTGCGAAGATACCTCTAGTGGAAATCCACTGAAGACCAATTGACTATGTCTACGCTTTACCGGAATTTTTTATATCAACTGAGTCTTCTCAAACATCTACATTCACATTTCCATGATTGCTCTGCGATTCACTCTTAACTTCCTGGCAGAGGGTTCATATAACTATTTTCACACAATTTATTGACAATTCCACTGTGCAGTAGCACGTGCTGGACCTCATGGGATACCATTTAGATTTCACACAGATTACGTGAAGGAACATGCCCCCCTTCTTGCAGCAGTGTACCGTAGGTCTCTAGAAGAACGTCGCGTTCCAAAGGATTGGAAAAGGGCACAGGTCATCCCCGTTTTTAAGAAGGGACGTCGAACAGATGTGCAGAACTATAGACCTATATCTCTAACGTCGATCAGTTGTAGGATTTTGGAACACGTATTACGTTCGAGTATAATGACTTTCCTGGAGATTAGAAATCTACTCTGTAGGAACCAGCATGGGTTTCGAAAAAGACGGTCGTGTGAAACACAGCTCGCGCTATTCGTCCACGAGACTCAGAGGGTCACAGACACGGGTTCCCAGGTAGATACCGTGTTTCTTGACTCCCGCAAGGCATTCGATACAGTTCCCCTGAGTCGTTTAATGAACAAAGTAAGAGCATATGGACTATCAGAACAATTGTGTGATTGGATTGAAGAGTTCCTAGATAACAGGACGCAGCATGTCATTCTCAATGGAGAGAAATCTTCCGAACTAAGAGTGATTTCAGGTTTGACGCAGGGAATTGTCGTAGGACCGTTGCTATTCACACTATATATAAATGACCTTGTGGATGACATTGGAAGTTCACTGAGGCTCTTTGCGGCTGATGCTGTGCTATATATCGAGAGGTTCTAACAATGAAAAATTGTACTGAAATTCAGGAGGATCTGCAGCGAATCGACGCATGGTGCAGGGAATGGCAATGAATCTCAATGTAGACAAGTGTCATGTGCTGCGAATACATAGAAGGAAAGATCCCTTATCATTTAGCTACAATATAGCAAGTCAGCAACTGGAAGCAGTTAATTCCATAAATTATCTTTGAGTATGCATTAGGAGTGAATTAAAATGGAATGGTCTTATAAAGTTGATCGTCGGTAAAGCGGATGCCAGACTTAGATTCATTGGAAGAATCCTAAGGAAATACAATCCGAAAACAAAGGAAGTAGGTTACAGTACGGTTGTTCGCCCACTGCTTGAATAGTGCTCAGCAGTGTGGGATCCATACCAGATAGGGTTGATAGAAGAGCAGATCCAACGGAGAGCAGCGCGCTTCTTTACAGGATCAATTAGTAATCGCGAAAGCGTTACGGAGATGATAGATAAACTCCAGTGGAAGACTCTGCAGGAGAGACGCTTAGTAGCTCGGTACAGGCTTTTGTTGAAGTTTCGAGAACATACCTTCACTGAGCAGTCAAGCAGTATATTGCTCCCTCCTACGTATATCTCGCGAAGAGACCACGAGGATAAAATCAAGAGAGATTAGAGCCCACACAGAGGCATACCGACAATCCTTCTTTCCACGAACAATATGAGACTGGAATAGAAGGGATAACCGATAGAAGTAGTCAAGGTACCCTCCGCCACGCACCGTCAGGTGGCTTGCGGAGTGAGGATGTAGATGTAGAACACTAAATCTTTCGAAACAAGACCCAACACCTGTGTCACACCGTGCTTTCTGGCAGCAGTGTGCCACTGCTGTTTCTCTCTAACCTTGACACCAGCCAAGAGGATGTCGCAGGAAAATCGCAAGCAGTTGCACTTGTTATATTTCGCTGACATCATCTGCAGTTCCTTATCCCCAACACCATTCCATGAAATACATGCCAAGGTCAAGAAAGGTGGGGGGAGTAGGGTGGCTGGAGGGTCCCTGCGTGCTACCCCCCTTCCACACATACCCACTCTAACACATAGCAAATGGCATGCACTTAGCATCCTTATTGTCAGCATGAACCACCTTCTGTCCCGAGTCCCTCCACTCTGCAAACAATGGCGAAGAAGTTGAGGGTCCCATGTTTTGAGCATTTCATTTTTAATAATTATGTGACAGCATATGCATCAACGTTTCCTGTCCAGGATGGTGCGCCACTAGCAGCAGCAACAGCAGCAATCACCTGCTAAGAAGAATACCATCAATATGTATTATATCAATCCATTTATAGTTATTAACATTGTGAGATGTGCATACTAACTTCATTATACTTGTTTGCTATTATTGTTGCAGACTATAATTCAATGCTGGACGAGAGCACGCATCCATTTCCTGCAGCACCAAAGCACCTACAGGATGTCTTCCTGAGCTGTCAGCCTGTTGTTGTTTAACTATACCATAGCACAACCACAACAGCAGCAGCAGCAGTAGCAGCAACCACCTCAACCTGAGCATCACATAATAGTGCTGTCCACCGATATTGACAGATTAACTGAAAGTGCGTCAAACATGTTTGAATGTATTTCTAGCACCTCATACTGTTATTGATGTGACGATTGACATAGAGGCCATTCAACATCTTTGTACTACGATACAGGCTTATGGTACAAGCGGGACTATTTATTTGGTATGATGGTGATCGTAGAGAGAGAGAGATGACGATTAAATACAATTCATCACATACTCCTATAAGAATTAGGATTAGCATGTTTAAGGATGAGCCGGCCGAAGTGGCCAAGCGGTTCTAGGCGCTACAGTCTGGAACCGCGAGACCGCTACGGTCGCAGGTTCAAATCCTGCCTCGGGCATGGATATGTGTGATGTCCTTAGGTTAGTTAGGTTTAGGTAGTTCTAGGTTCTAGGGGACTTATGACAGCAGTTGAGTCCCATAGTGCTGAGAGCCATCTGTTTAAGGGTGAGCGTATTCGATACGCTGTCGTACGCACAGCGTCGGGTTGCAACCAGATATTTTTAATTACTTATCGTTTATTTTTATTTCTTCTCAGGCTAGGATTCAAAGCTACTCTCGTTCTCGGCAAGAACGACTCATAGTATCGATATCTTCGGTCAAGGAAGGACTGGAGGGGTGCGGAGGACCCATGTAAGGGAATTAGTCTAGTTTCGCGTCAGTAAGGTACCTAATTTTCTGCTTTTCCGATCGATTACACAGCTCTGTTGACTCCTGTCAGAGACACCATATCCTTCTGAGTGCCTGGTAGCAATAGTTCGGAAATACGATCTCCGACAGGAATCAGTAGAGTTGCGTAGTCGAACGAAACAGTACAACAGTAACTACCCTCTGGGAGGAGGAGTGGATGTGGTGGTGGATGTGGTGGTGGTGGTGTTGGTGGCAGGTGGCGGCGGTGTTGCGGCGGATAGGGTGTTGATGTGTTATAACACAATTTACAGACTGTTGATAGTAAATAGCTAAATAATAAAAAAAAATTCTTGTGCAAGACGCCACTTGGGCGATTGCGCATGCGTAAAACCAACGGCGCCTGGTTTTCCCCTGACGGTCACCCATCCAAGTATTCGTCGCACCCAATGTTGCTGAACATAGCTGAGCGGTTGCGAAACGGTTTTACCAACGGGCCAAAACCGTTGACAATAACAAAATGCCTATTTGTCTTTGGATAATGCATGAAAGTGAGTAACACAGTGCACTAAAAGGTTCTATCTACACAGGGAAACTTTTGTTTCAAGAAGTGCGCTACAAGAAAGCTTTCACCTGAAATTCTAAAATCTCTGGTTTCTATACGTATTTTTCAGTTCTACTTGAAATCTGACGTAGAATGTGGAGAATAGTTCACAGCTTCTGGTACAGTACAAAAAAATTGCTCTGAACACTATGGGACTTAACATCCATGGTCACCAGTTCCCTAGAACTTAGAACTACTTAAACCTAACTAACCTAAGGACATCACACAACACCCAGCCATCATGAGGCAGAGAAAATCCCTGACCCCGCCGGGAATCGAACCCGGGAACCCAGGCGTGGGAAGCGAGTACTCTACCGCACGACCACGAGCTGCGGACAAGGTACAGTACATATCCTATTAAAATACAATGTGCCAAAAATCCAGAATTTCCCACGTAGAACTTAAGGAACTGCTGCCTAGTTTTCATTGAGCGAGTAGTGCAGTCCCTGTAAATGGGTCTCTATAGCTATCTACAAATAACGTGAATCACTAGCACAAGGAGGTTCTTACTCACTGGTCTGAAGATGACCACAGTAGTGGTCACCATACTAAATAAATTGTGATCAAGACTGTTTTTAATAGTAAATATTCATAACACCACCGCCTGGGAATTTTACTGTTAGCATTCACATGCTGCAAATGACGTTCTCCGGGCATTCGCCATACCCACACCCTGCCATCGGATCGTCACAGTGTGTACCGTGATTCGTCACTCCACACAACGATTTTCCACTGTTCAATCGTCCAATGTTGGCGCTCCTTATACCAAGCGAGGCGTCGTTTGGCATTTACAGGATTGATGTGTGGCTTCTGAGCAGCCACTTGATCATTAAATCCGTTTTGTCATCTCCCACCTAACTGTCATATTACTCTCAGTGGATTCTGCTACCGTTTGGAATTCCTGTGTGATGGTCTGGATAGATGTTTGTCTGTTTCACATTACGACTCTCTTCAATTTTCGGGGGTCTCTGTCAGTCAATAGACGACGTCGGTCTGTAGGCTTTTGTGCTCAACGCGTCCCTTCACCTTTCCAATTCATTATCACATCGGAAACAGTGGACCTAGGGATGTTTAGGTGTACAGACGTACGACACAAGTGACACCCAATGACCAGCCAATGTTCGAAGTCCGTGAGTTCCGCACAGCGCCCCATTCAGCTCTCTCGCGATGTCTGGTGCCTACTGAGGTTGCTGATATGAAATACCCGGTAATAGGTGGCAGCACAATGCACCTAATATGAAAAAAGGTATGTTTTTGGGGGTTTCCGGATACTTTTGATCACATAGTCCAGGGTAACAAAATTCATGATTCATCCGACAAGGCGGCATTTTTTGTTGATCCACGTCCAATCTCGATGACCCCGTGCCCATTACAATTGAAAGTGAGGATGTCGTTGGGTCAACAGTGTATGCTGAATGGTGTGCTCCGAAAAACTTGTGCCAGAACCGTCATTGTACGGTGTCGCCTGTCCTGCTTTACAGAGCGACGAAGCTTCTAACCTCCATCTCTTTTTCGCTTACTACTGGTTTCACTGCCACTCGACCACTCTCCGCTGGTGTTGACGAAAGCAACATACGAACAGTCGACGAGGTTAGCCATTTCCGAGATATTCGTTGCTATACTCCAGGGCATAACAGCTCGCCCTTTGCCAAAGTCGCTGGTGTCAGTGGATTTTCTCTTTTGCAACCCGTACCTTTGTTATAATGATTGCTCAGTCATCTATGTCCCACTTATGTACTTTCCTTACAACGCCACGGGTCCGCAGCGCTAGGAGGATGATAGTTCAAATGGCTCTGAGCACTATGGGACTTAACATCTATGGTCATCAGTCCCCTAGAACTTAGAACTACTTAAACCTAACTAACCTAAGGACATCATACAACGACCAGCCATCACGAGGCAGAGAAAATCCCTGATCCCGGCGGGAATCGAACCCGGAAACCCGGGCGTGGGAAGCGAGAACGCTACCGCACGATCACGAGATGCGGGCAAGGATGATGGTCATTATGTTTAATTTCATCTGCGTACATATACATTGGGGAACATTTTAACACCGTACTGATGCAAACAGCAAAAGTCAATGCAAGTTTAAAAAATATCAAATGGAACAAAGCAATTATTGAAGAGAATGAGAAAAGATACTGATTCAACTCAAGCGTACAGTAGGATGTACAGAACGATGCATAGCCTACATAATGGTAGTGGAAATTCAGAAATACAAGAGGAGGAGTATCTGTTATGTCAGAAGCCTTACAGAACGGATTCACATCGTGAAGTGAGGAGAAGGAGAAATATTAGTGGAACATTACTGGCTCTGGTCCAGAGTAGACGTCCGACAGGTTCAAGCAACTTTTATCTGGAACAGACCTTGAAATACCTTGGAAACCCCTCAACATTCATGGAGTACCTTGCCGTACGTAAGTGAACATTGTCATGTTGAGAAATGGCACCACGATCCTGTCGCGTGGAAGGTAACATACGAGGACCCAGATGGTCCTTCGTGTACAGTTGTGCCGTCACAGTTCCCTCAATCGCTACCTGCCATGACCTTGAGTCATACCAGATGGCTCTCTATGCAATAAAAATTGAAACAACACCATTGTGTCTCTCCAAATACGGGAACACGTGACCTTTCCCCACGTCACCGGCATACTTGCAGATGATGATCATCTGGGTAATGAGGAACCGGTGATCCATCAGTAAACACAATTCTACACCATTTATCAGTAGCCCATGCTCCCCGCGCACGGCACAGCTCCAAACGCAGCCGCTTGTCTTGTGCTAACGGCAGCCTAAGCTTATGCCGATACGTCGTTAGTCCGGCTGCTGCTAGTCTCCGACATACGATGTGGACTGACACAGAATGTAGCAAGGAATCTCCTACTTGTTCTCAGTTGGCTAACGCACATGCGAAGACGTGAATACGCGCTTCGTGCACAATACGGCGATCCTCCCTTGTGATCCTTCTAAGTGATCTAAATGGATTTTGGCGACTATGGTTCAAATGGGTCCAATCACTATGGGATTTAACATCTGAGGTCATCAGTCCCCTATAACTTAGAACTACTTAAATCTAACTAACCTAAGGACATCACACACATCCATGCCCAAGGCAGGATTCGATCCTGCAACCGTAGCAGCACCGCGGTTCCGGACTGAAGCGTCTAGAACCGTCGGCAAAGCGGCCGGCAACGACGAGTATGCATGCCATTATCCATCCTGTCCATCAGGCCACTGTCACATTCAAATTACTCATAAACCTGGATGCCACACAGTTCGATCAGTCGGCCAAATGGAGACCCACAATGATGTCACTCTACAAGTCTCAGGTGCTGACAACGCCGTTTCACTCTTACCACTAAGCTGCTGTCACTGTTCACTCCCCTAATAGACCATACCATGCCTGATAAAAAAAAAGAAAATAAAACGAACAATGCTATTCCTCTTCCTCTCTTATGAAATGATCGTATGGCATTGTTGACCGGTCGGCCCCATGCGGGGAAGTTCGGCCGCCGCATTGCAAGTCCTTTTTAGTTGACGCCACTTCGGCGACTTGCGTGTCAATGATGATGAAATGCTGATGAAAGACACACAAACCCAGTCATCACGAGGCAGAGAAAATCCTTAACCCCGCCGGAATCGGACTCGGGCCCCGTGCGCGGGAAGCGAGAACGCTGCGACTATGTATATGGTTGTTTTTATTTAGAACGGCTCACGACATCATGATGGCCAAGAAAGGAAACAAACAGTGCACTAAGATCAGTGTGGTGTGTCTGATAAACAGAATTTTGGAATCCAAGAACTTGTTTCATAAACTTATGGCAGTTATCAGTTACTTTATGGCAGTGGGCCACGCACGGAAATCATTTAAGGGTTGGGGATTGCTCAGTGCTCAAAGAAAGGTGTATGTCTCGAACTTTAGGACACAGGATAACATTCAGCTGGATCATAAGGGCTGGAGTAGATGAGGTAACTGTGACCATAATGAAAATGAACTGGCGTGGGTGGGACATGTTGCCAGGTGAATGGATGGGACTTGGTCTATTCCCAAAAATGATCTAGAACAGAAGGGAAGCGATAATGGAAAGTAAGAGCATTCTGCGTGGAAAAATTTGATGAAGGCCTATATCCAGCAGTGGATTTAAAATGGCTGATAACAATGCCGTTGTGGAGGAGCAGGTACCGTTTATAACATGGTCGCTGCAAAAGTCCTGTCGGCGATATACGCTTGCTCAGCGAGTAGTTGTACCTATTAGCCGGCACGGTAGCTCAGCGTGTTCGGTCAGAGAGTCAGTTGCCCTCTGTAATAAAAAACTGAGTGGAAGGAACAACCACTGAACTTGAACAGGATGTCTTGCGACGTCCGCAATGACCAGACACATCGATCAGAAAAAATAAAATAAAAAGGCGTAGCGTCTTTGATTCATAATCAAAACATCTTCGGTTCCGGGTTCGATCCCCACCACTGCCTAAATTTTGATAAATAATCGGCATTGGCGGCTGAAGACGTCCGGCATAAGAAGTCAACCTCATTCTGCCAACGGCCTTGTCAAAGTGGGCGGAGGAGCGGATAGAGGTTCAGGGCACTCTCTTGTCCCAGGGGTGGGAAATTGTCCCTAAAGGCGGAAGAATCAGCAATGATGAACGACATGAGGATGCAGAAGGCAATGGAAACCACTGCATTAAAGACACGTAACGTGTATCCACAGGACATGTGGCCTGTAGTTGAAGAAGTGTCATGATGATCTCTCCATTGGCAAAAGATTCCAGAATAGTCCCCCATTCGGATCTCCGGGAGGGGACTGCCAAGGGAGAGGTTACCATGAGAAAAAGAGTGAATAATCATCGAAAGGATAATGTTCTACGAGTCGGGGCGTGGAATGTCAGAAGCTTGAACGTGATACGGAAACTAGAAAATCTGAAAAGGGAAATGCAAAAGCTCAATCTAGATATACTAGGGATCAGTGAAGTGAAGTTGGAAGGAAGACAAGGATTTCTGGTCAGATGAATATCGGGTAATATCACCAGCAGCAGAAAATGGTATAACAGGTGTAGGATTCGTTATGAATAGTAAGGTAGGGCAGAGGGTGTGTTACTGTGAACAGTTCAGTGACCGGGTTGTTCTAATCAGAATCGACAGCAGACCAACACCGACAACGATAGTTCAGGTATACATGCCGGCGTCGCAAGCTGAAGATGAACAGATAGAGAAAGTGTATGAGGATATTGAAAGGGTAATGCAGTATGTAAAGGGGGACGAAAATCTAATAGTCATGTGCGTCTGGAATGCAGTTGTAGCGGAAGGAGTAGAAGAAAAGGTTACAGGAGAATATGGGCTTGGGACAAGGAATGAAATAGGAGAAAGACTAATTGAGTTCTGTAACACGTTTCAGCAAGTAATAGCGAATACCCTGTTGAAGAATCACAAGAGGAGGATGTATACTTGGAAAAGACCGGGAGATACGAGAAGATTTCAATTAGATTACATCATGGTCAGACAGAGATTCCGAAATCAGATACTGGATTGTAATGCGTACCCAGGAGAAGATATAGACTCTGATCACAATATAGTAGTGATGAAGAGTAGGCTGAAGTTCAAGACATTAGTCAGGAAGAATCACTACACAAAGAAGTGGGATACAGAAGTTCTAAGGAATGACGAGATACGTTTGAAATTCTCTAACGCTATAGACACAGCAATAAGGAATAGCGCAGTAGGCGACACAGTTCAAGAGGAATGGACGTCTCTAAAAAGGGCCATCACAGAAGTTGGGAAGGAAAACATAGGTACAAAGAAGGTAGCTGCGAAGAAACCATCGGTAACAGAAGAAATACTTCAATTGATTGATGAAAGTGAGGAAGTACAAACATGTTCCGGGAAAATCAGGAATACAGAAATACAAGTCGCTGAGGAATGCAATAAATAGGAAGTGCAGGGAAGCTAAGACGAAATGGCTGCAGGAAAAATGTGAAGACATCGAAAAAGATATGATTGTCGGAAGGACAGACTCAGGATACAGGAGAGTCAAAACAACCTTTGGTGACATTAAAAGCAACGGTGGTAACATTAAGGGTACAGCGGGAATTCCACTGTTAAATGCAGAGCAGATAGGTGGAAGAATACATTGAAAGCCTCTATGAGGGTGAAGATTTGTCTGATGTGATAGAAGAAGAAACAGGAGTCGATTTAGAAGAGATAGGGGATCCAGTATTAGAATCGCAATTTAAAAGAGCTTTGCAGGACTTACGGTCAAATACGGCAAAAGGGATAGATAACATTCCATCAGAATTTCTAAAATCATTAGGGGAAGTGGCAACAAAACGACTATTCACAGTGGTGTGTAGAATATATGAGTCTGGTGACATACCATCTGACTTTCAGAAAAGCATCATCCACACAATTCCGAAGACGGCAAGAGCTGACAAGTGCGAGAATTATCGCACAATCAGCTTAACAGCTCATGCGTCGAAGCTGCTTACAAGAATAATATACAGAAGAATGGAAAAGAAAATTGAGAATGCGCTAGGTGACGATCAGTTTGGCTTTAGTAAAAGTAAAGGCACGATAGAGGCAATTCTGACGTTACGGCTAATAATGGAAGCGAGGCTAGAGAAAAATAAAGACACGTTCATAGGATTTGTCGACCTGGAAAAAGCGTTCGACTATATAAAATGGTGCAAGCTGTTCAAGATTCTGAGAAAAGTAGGGAGAGACGGGTCATATACAATATATACAACAACCAAGAGGGAATAATAAGAGTGGACGATCAAGAACGAAGTGCTCGTATTAAGAAGGGAGTAAGACAAGACTGTAGCCTTTCGCCCCTACTCTTCAATCTGTACATCGAGGAAGCAATGATGGAAATAAAAAAAAGGTTCAGGAGTGGAATTAAATTACAAGGTGAAAGGATATCAATGATACGATTCGCTGATGACATTGCTATCTTGAGTGAAAGTGAGGAAGAATTAAATGATCTGCTGAACGGAATGAACAGTCTAATAAGTACGCAGTATGGTTTGAGAGTAAATCGGAGAAAGACGAAGGTAATGAGAAGTATTAGAAATGAGAACAGCGAGAAACTTAACATCAGGATTGATGGTCACGAAGTCAATGAAGTTAAAGAATTCTGCTACCTAGGCAGTAAAATAACCAATGACGGACGGAGCAAGGAGAACATCAAAAGCCGACTCGCTGTGGCAAAAAAGGCATTTCTGACCAAGAGAAGTCTACTAATATAAAATACCGGCCTTAATTTGAGGAAGAAATTTCTGAGGATGTACGTCTGGAGTACAGCATTGTATGGTAGTGAAACATGGACTGTGGGAAAACCGGAACAGAAGAGAATCGAAGCATTTGAAATGTGGTGCTATAGACTATAACATCCCAGCTTCCTCAACCAAATTATAACATTTCAGCTCCTCAACACCATATTAAAACGTTGCATTAGGAGGTGTCTGCTTCGTGCAAAAGGTCTTGAGTTCATATTGACGACAACAAGTAATTCTTCATTACAGACGTTTATTTACAAAACAGAACTGACAGACTTCACAGACTCAACAACTGACTCTCCGAGCTAACCGCACTGCATATCCGAACTGGCCACTGACAACTCCTAGGTGTATTAATATCATTCCAAACAATGAGAGTCTTTAACAATGTTTTGTTTACAATACGATAGCAATTCAAGACTTAAAACTAAATTAGACATTACAGAATTTTAGTACAGATTCAAGTAAGTAAAAGGATCAGTACATATAAATTCTTACAAGCATAATTTCCAAATAGATTTTATAACATTTTTCTACCAGCTTCTGGATAACCTTCACCAGATTTGTACCGATGTTTCCAGCAATATCTTGACATTTGATTCTGGATATTTCTTGAGTGATTTAGAACAACTATTTACATGTAAAATGACTTAAATCGTGTTTCAAAACGTAAATAAATCTTTTTAGCAATATTTCTTGATACAAATCGTCTTTCTAAATTAGGTTATGAAACAGTTTTCACAAGTTTTCGTATTTTAGCGATCATAATATAGAATTTCTCCATAGAAAGTTCCAGAAGTGTGCATTAAACGTTCATTTACAGACTTTCTCTTTAGCTGGTGAGTTTTAAAAGTATCTTGTCCATATTATACGAAATAATTTAGCTCAAAACTGATAATTTATACAATTAATCAGAGCTACAGCAAACAGTGAGTCTTTCTTTTACAAAATGTAATATAATTGCAAAATTGAATGAAAATAGGTTACTAACACTAATATATATTTACATTAATTCTGTTTTTGTTCTTTCTGTGCAAAATGTCTTAATATTGACACAGTACGATATTTAAACATCACCAAAGTTTCCCTTTACATTTTGCATATCTGTATCGACATCCCTTAAAAGTCTACAGTATCGAATACTTCAATATGTCCCAATATGTCCTGTAACGTTACACAACCCCCCCATCAGCATTTCCACGTGAAACACGGAAGGGTTGATGTCCTTACATTAAAAAACAGAAAAGTTTTACCCATATCTTTGGTGTCTTCTTTCTTGAAGACCGGTGATCTTTCTTGAAGGTCGGTGATCTTCTTCCATAAAGGTCGGTATACCTCAATGCCACACACTGTATTTCAGTCTCATCTTCACAGTCCATATGGTTTCCATATACACTGCATGCTATCACAGGTTGCAATAGCACAGTCCGCTATGAATATACAGCATACAGTGGTCAAACGCAGTTAAACATTAGGAAAAGCATTTAATAGTCGGTGGACCGGTTTTTAAGGACACAGAAATTTGAATTCTCTAAAGTCTAATTACTCAAGAAAATTTACTCTAAATAATTTCTTAAAGCTAAGAGAGGATAGACTGACAGATGCAGAAAATTGATTATACAGGATCACAGAATAAGTGTAAGATGCAATGCCAGAATATACGAAGATGAAATATGACAATTGCATAGCTAGGGGACCTAGTGCTCGCCAAACACTTAGCACACAAAGAATGTATGCTCCCCTGAGGAATCAGATAAATACAACATAACAAAGTATACAAAAATATCCTGGGAAGATTACATATAAAAATCTATAAACATCTATTATCTAAAATACTTTTTTACATTTTTTATACAATTTCAGTTCGGTCACGTTTCGTAGGCCAAACAGTCTGTCAGAATTTGGGTAGACTAGACGGTAAGCATTCGGATGAGGATTGTCCTGTATCCTGAAAGGTCCAATGTATATGTCAAAAAACTTTTTTAATTCACCACTGATGGCTTTAGACTTCTCTTGTGTTTTAACAAGGACCAAGTCTTCAATTTTAAATTGAGTAGGCTTCAATCTTTTGTCATGTCTACATTTCCTCTTATCACCTTGAGATTTCATGGTCTTTCTCACTATTTCCTCTCTCTCTTGAGTACTTAATCGTTTGCAGACTGGAAAATCAATGAAATCACTAATAGGATGTGGTGGTTTGCTATTATACTGTATTTCATAAGGCGAAAACCCTGTTGAGGAATGCTGTAGGCTGTTCACAACATCTTCGAATTTCTCAACATAGTCAATCCAACTAGCATGATCAGTATTGCAGTTCTCATCGTGGTTCTGATTCCGTCGGATGTCATTACAAATGTCTCTGATTTCTTGTTCATTGTCCACCCCTCTTAAATACATAATTTTGATTTCTTTTTCACATTCCCCACTGTCATCTTCAAAGTCACCCCCCCACAGGTAGTCTAGATAAAGCATCAGCAACTACATTATCGGGTCCTGTAAGATATTTTATTGAGTAATTAAATTGTTGTAACAAGAGTGCCCACCTGGTAATCCTTCCATGATGCAACCTACATTCTTGAATATAAATTAATGCCTTATGGTCTGTGTAGACAACTACCTGGTTTCCCAATAAATAATTTCTGAATTTAGAAAATGCCCAGTAAATGGCTAAAAGCTCTTTCTCGTTAATAGTGTATTGCCTCTCATGTTTTTCAAGGTTCGACTAGCAAAAGCAACAGAGCTGTTTTCTATTTTGCCATTTATATTTGCTTCTTGGAAAAGGTGAGCACCTAGGCCATAATCACTACTATCTGCCATAATGCAAAAAGGTAAACTTAAATCAGGACGGTACAAAATTTGACTGTTACATAACTGTGTTTTTATTTCTTCAAAAGCAGCTTCACATTCCTGATCCCAAACCCACATTGCGTTTTTCTTCAGCAATCTGTTAAGACTTGGAGCATTTAGAACTTGGGTATTAATGAACTTTCTGTAGTAACCGTACATCCCGAAAAATGACTTTAGTTGTTTCTTGGTTTTTTGGAATTGGGAATTTTGCAATTGCCTAGAGTTTTTCAGGATCTGGCAAAATACCTTCCTCAGAAATACTGTGCCCCAGAAACTTCAATTTTTTCATACCAAACTTACATTTAGATAATTTAAGTGACATTCCCCCTTTCCTTAATCTATTGCAAACCTCCCTCAAAGTATTAACATGTTCTTCCCAAGTTTCTCCAGTGATCAAAATGTCATCTACATACACAGTTAATTTTGATAAAAGATCTTTTCCCAAAACAAAGTCAAGTGCTCTAATGAATTCGGCTACTGAGACATTCAGCCCAAATGGTACCACACAATACTGGTAACATCTTCCCCCATACAAAAAGGCAGTATACTTTATGGAATCATTTTCTAATTCTACTTGGTGAAATCCTGATGTGAGATCTAAGCTGGTCATGTATTTCATTCTTTCAAATTTATGAAGTAATTCGTCTATATTCTCGGGATGATCGGTCTCTCTTTGCAGATACTTATTTAGGTGTCTTGAATCTAGTACAAGCCTGACACTGCCATCACGTTTTGCAACCACTACCAAAGGATTATTGTATTGGCTCTTACTTCTCTCAATGATGCCCCACTCTTCCATCTTTTGAAGTTCCTTTTCTACATCTTTTCTCTTTGCAATGGGTACACTATAAGGTTTGATAAAGAATGGCTCATGTGGTTTTAATCTGAGTTTACATTGATAATTCTTTACTCTTCCAGGTCTATCAGCAAAAACATCACAGTAATTCCACAATAATCTTTCTAACTCTACCTTCTGTTCTTGGTTCAAATTATCTGATTCCCATAATTTTTCTTGAACTATATCCCCATATTCTCCATCATCATAATCCTCAGTAATTTCCTCTACACAATAACCACTGTCTTTAGAAAATGTAACGTCCCTAATTTCAATTCCCTTATCAGCACAGTTTTGAACCGACATGTCAGTACTGGAACATACTCTCGTCTTAGGATCAATAAAGGTAAACAAACTCTTCTCCCAATCAAATGCTGCATTAGCTTGTAATATCCAGTCCATACCCAACAGTACATTCTCATTTAGGTCACTTATTACAAGACATCCTTGAGTAAACTGTACATCATTTATACTGAAGGACAACAACGCCTGTCTGTTAACAATTTTGCTCAGTTTGCCGGTAATGCCTCTAATTTTTATTCCAACAACTGGTAATTCAACAAAGTCAGGATCATGCTTAATTATATCTCTTAATTTGCTTGAAATGGCACTAATAGGACTTCCTGTGTCAATCAAACAATACCCTTCCCAACCTACAGCTTTAATTTTTATGTATGGACTACCAATAGTGGTGTTTTCCCTTTCTTCCTGTTCTTCATACAAAAGATCTTCTGCTATCTCATCATACCTCTGTTCCATATTTAGGTTTTCTTTATTAGGCAATACTTTCTTCAAACTTCTAGGTCTACTGGAATTTACTGGAATGTCTGGATTACTATTTACCTCACACACATCCTGACTATTACCCCGTTTGATGATTTCATTAGGCTTAAAAGCAGAAACTGGTTCACAAATTTCCCTTAATTTGATATTAACATCATTGTCATCACTGTAATCTTTAAATTTGTCCCAAACAGATTTCAAAATAATCTCAGATGCATCAGCACAATCAACCCCCCTGTCTCCTGATGTATTACTAAGCTGAACTGGCACAATCTGATTCTCATGTGGAATGTAGTTAGAGTTCCTGGCACAACTATTCTCAACACTATTGCTTATAACATCCTCCTTAACTTCAACATAAACTATTCCATCCAATTCACCATCAAAATCTTCTAGTACATAATCACCATTAGCCTTAACATCAACATTATCATCATCATTGCCTGAGCTTACACTACAAACACTACTAGTATCACCAACATTACTCAGAACATCATCTTCTCCAACCACATCCACATGAATATCAGACTTTCCAGAAACTTCAGTACGAACATCATTATGACAACTTACATCTAAAACATCACCACACATAACTTTGTACAATCCAAAATTATCAAAGTTATCCTTACCGTTCATTTCAGCATTAGGTGCTTCTTCTTCATTATATAATTTTGCAATTATATCATCTTCTAAGCCTACTTCATCAAAGGTAGCCTGGTTCCTATAACAGTTGTTTCTAGTATTTTCTCTGATGACATTCCAAAATTTCCTGTCAAATTTAATTTTTTCATTACCTCTATCTACATATCGATCATAAGCATACTGTCTATACTGGTTAGGTCTCTGATTATAGTGCTGTCTGTTCCGGGTGAAATTAGCCTGATTTTGAAAATTCCTTGCCCCAAACTGACAGACTCCCAGTGGAGCATTTAGTCATTTAAAGGCCTATGTCTGTCGTTTCCCTGCCTCGGGTTACCTTCTCTCATGTCATTACCCCAGGACCTGTTTTGATTTTCCCATTCTCTGTTTGAATTAAAGTGCTGATCATTCCTACCAAAATTTCTTCTGTCATTGCTATTATAATTATCCCTGTTGTTGTTAAAGTTTCTTCATTCACTATTATTGTTATTATTTCCACGGTTCGGTTCCCACCCTCTGTGTGATGAACCTACAAAGTCGTTAAATCTGTTGTTTTGTTCAAAGGCTCTATCAAGTTTGTTCACATATTTCAAGAGTTGTTCTATGGACTCATCTGGACCATATACTAAACCCCATTGTACTCTTTTCGGAAGTCTCCGTTTTAGTGCATCAATTTGAGCTCATCAAATGGCTTATCCAGATGCACTAATTTTTGCAACTGTTTCTCACAATAGGCTTTCATTGACCCATCAGATTCTCTGTAACTAGGACCATTCAAGAATTCACTTTTGATTCGAGCTTGCTCAGTTTCAGACCAAAATTTGGTTAGAAAACATTTTTCGAAATCTTCAAAGGACATTTCCGCGGAACAATTCTGATTGGTCCACGAAAGCGCCCCACCATCAAGTAATTTCTTTACAAATTTTATCTTAACACTATCTGTCATTACGGACGTGAACTGCTCCTTGCAGAATTGCATGAAGTCTTTTGGGTGTATATTCTTGTCACCGGGATAAGTTTTAATGGGAAAATTTCCCCATACCCCATTACAACTATTACTAAAACCTTTTTGCAACATATTTTCTTGTATTTCTACAAATTTTCTGTCTACAGTTTTTTCGACATTACGTACTCTACTACAAATTTCTGTGACCTTTTTGTCAAAATCAGATTTGAAAGATTCAATTTCGCTTTCAAAAAATCGTTTTGTCTGGTCAAATTCATTTCTCAATTGAGAATTTTCCTCATTTACAAAATCAACAACTTTTTTAAGTTTTGACTGGTTATTTGAAATTTCGTTACTTAAATCAGTTTCAAGGACAGAAATTTTGCTCTCAACCGCGTCCACACGACAACTAAGTTCTTTTTGGTTTGACTCAAAAGTAATTCGCCATTCTTCGAGAACCTGATTAGTGTGAGCAATCTGTTCTGTATTTGAATTTATTTCTGATTTTAAATCACACACAGCCTTCGAAATCGACCTGTCCATCTGTTGTTGTGTCTGTTCAATTTGTTGACGTAATTCGGCACGAGAATCGTCCATCTTCGAGTTTGTGTTATCCAACTTCGAGTTTAACTCTGAAAACATTTGTTTTAACATTTCCAACATTCCTACACTCTCAGAAGCACTTTCCCTAATAGGTGTACTCGCTACACCGCTGTCAATACTGAAATCTGCGTCTTTTTTCATTATTTTAGGAAGCAGGTACTTATCTTAGTGTCCGTCGGTGGTCGTTGGTGTCCGTGTTTTGCGAAATTTCTTCAATTCCAGGATGGTTTCGCTCGGTTGATTCACTCCTCTTCTTGTGACCCCAGAATCGACGTATTTACTTCTGAAGAATGGCTGGTCCGTCGTATATCCTCTTCTTGTGGTCCCAAAACAGACGTATTTTCTTCTTGTGATCCCAGAAGAGACGTATTTTATTTTGAAGAATCACTGGGTGGTCGTCATATCCTCTGCTTCCTCCACCAAATTATAACATCCCAGCTTCCTCAACCAAATTATAACATTTCAGCTCCTCAACACCAAATTAAAACGTTGCATTAGGAGGTGTCTGCTTCGTGCAAAAGGTCTTGAGTTCATATTGACGACAACAAGTAATTCTTCATTACAGACGTTTATCTACAAAACAGAACTGACAGACTTCACAGACTCAACAACTGACTCTCCGAGCTAACCGCACTGCATATCCGAACTGGCCACTGACAACTCCTAGGTGTATTAATATCTTTCCAAACAATGAGAGTCTTTGACAATGTTTTGTTTACAATACGATAGCAATTCACGACTTAAAACTAAATTACACATTACAGAATTTTAGTACAGATTCAAGTAAGTAAAAGGATCAGTACATATAAATTCTTACAAGCATAATTTCCAAATAGATTTTATAACATTTTTCTACCAGCTTCTGGATAACCTTCACCAGATTTGTACCGATGTTTCCAGCAATATCTTGACATTTGATTCTGGATATTTCTTGAGTGATTTAGAACAACTATTTATATGTAAAATGATTCAAATCGTGTTTCAAAACGTAAATAAATCTTTTTAGCAATATTTCTTGATACAAATCGTCTTTCTAAATTAGGTTATGAAACAGTTTTCACAAGTTTTCGTATTTTAGCGATCATAATATAGAATTTCTCCATAGAAAGTTCCAGAAGTGTGCATTAAACGTTCATTTACAGACTTTCTCTTTAGCTGGTGAGTTTTAAAAGTATCTTGTCCATATTATACGAAATAATTTAGCTCAAAACTGATAATTTATACAATTAATCAGAGCTACAGCAAACAGTGAGTCTTTCTTTTACAAAATGTAATATAATTGCAAAATTGAATGAAAATAGGTTACTAACACTAATATATATTTACATTAATTCTATTTTTGTTCTTTCTGTGCAAAACATCCTAATATTGACACAGTACAATATTTAAACATCACCAAAATTTCCCTTTACATTTTGCATTATCGACATCCCTTAAAAGTCTACAGTATCGAATACTTGAATATGTCCCAATATGTCCTGTAATGCTACAAGACGAATGTTGAAAATTAGGTGGACTGATAAGGTAAGGAACGAGGAGGCTCTACGCAGAATCGGAGAGGAAAGGAATATGTGGAAAACACTGATATGGAGAAGGGACAGGATGACAGGACATCTGCTAAGACACGAAGGAGTGACTTCCATGGTACTAGAGGGAGCTGTAGAGGTCAAAAACTGTAGAGGAAGACAGAGATTGGAATACGTCAAGAAAATAATTGAGGACGAGGTTGCAAGTGCTACTCTGAGATGAAGAGGTAAGCACAGGAAAGAAATTCGTGGCGGGCCGCATCAAACCAGTCAGTAGACTGATGACAAAAAAAAAAAAAAAAAAAAAAAAAAAGATTGTGTTTACATTTGTGTCCACTTATTAATTAACTGTTAAAACAGTAATGTAATGCTGCACTAATTACTTAAATCAGGTGCTGCGAACTCGACAACCGTCACTCACTAGTTCAGACTTAGTGCAGGACGGTAATCCAAATTTAAAAAATATACACACTTAATGCTGTAGTCCAAATGTAATGAGTGCCTTCATGTCTCAGTAAGTGTTGTTTAAGGATTTATGGCTATGGTAAATTTAAGGAAACAATATCTTAGGGTAAAGGTGCCTTGGCAGTCTCAGTCGTAGCTCGTATCGCTGATATATACACCCAGTGACACCTGTAACTATCCGTTCGACAACATTGGGTAATAAAAGGGCGATCGACCTATCGAGCTATCCGTACCAGAGAGAACCAGCAGTCACATGAACCCGCGACTTACAAATATCGCCAAGGTCAACACTTAGTTTCTAATTCTATACCATAAGTGGCTATCAAAAAGTTATGTTACGTGCTTGGGGCTGCCAGGTCTCCGATATTTTGCGATCGTGTCCGGCCTAATGTATTTAAGTCCATCCTGTCCGGATTTTCTAAAGCTTTTTATGGTGAACTAAGGAACGCACAACTAAAACTCGTTCCAATCTAATGAAGTAAATGTTTAATCAGAAATGTCTAATTTTAATATCATTATCAGAGACATTTATGAAGCCAGATGCAGAATTTAGAGCAAACATAATTGCTAAAGACTTCTTAAAATCCTTGACAGAGAAATTCAGCGCGAAATGAAAGTACTTTCTGTGGATGACATTAGCTGAAGGAACAGCAGAAACTATAAATATTTTCTCTAGAAAACGTAGAGCTGATGACAATTCTTTGGTCAGTGGGAAAGTTTCACGAAATTTATACAACTAAGAAACGGCGACCGTCTCTTAAAAATTATTTTTTGACTGTTTATTCAAAACTCAGTAAAATAAAGAATCTCAATCGGAATTATTGAAATTGGCAAAATTCTAGTTTGCTATTCCAGGCCACAATTCAAACATCGAAAGCGTGTTGTGTTTCATAAACGTAAAATAGACAAATGAACTCAATCAAGAGCAAAGCGCTACAATCTCAAAGATGATGCTGCTGTTTTGTAATTTAATATTATGATGTCAGGAGTTTCAAGAAATGATTTCCAAGAAAACAATAGTCTTGATTCAGTGGGTTCAAACGAGAAATATTAATACTGATCTACATATTAGTTGTCTTTCTTTATGTGTCTGACTGAAATGATTAAATTTATTGAATACAGAAGGTAACACTGGTTCTGTGCAACGGAGTTTATTAATCAGTTTCAAGTAATTTTGGTCTTTTGAATGCGAAAATAATAATACATTCGTTGAATTTTTCTAATTTTTGAGATAAAGGAATTGAATTATTAAAAAAAGTAAAATATATTTTAAAAGGTTTATTTTAAAGGTATCAGATGATTTCAAACAAACAAATTGTTATAAATGACACAAAGAATAATAAAATTAATCATAGCATCAAAACCATATCAACAAAAACTAAGGAGAACCTTCTTTATGGGATCTTCTTCGGTTCCAGCAGTAGCCTGCCATCATATGGCGATCTCAAAAACCTTGATATCTTTTCTCCATAATCTTGATGTCCTGGTGGAACAGTTTCACTTATCATTTGTTCTTTGCTGCAGTCGCCCATGTTGTCGGGACTTGTATATAAATGACAGCGCAAAAAATTCAATTCGACATTCATAATAGCTCCTGATTTTTGGAAATTCTGGAACATTTTGTCTGCTATTCCCGAATATTCTTCAGCTTTGTGATTCCCCAAAAACTTTTTGACAACTGATGCGAAGCTTGCCCGTGCTTGCAATTAGACTTGAGTCACGTGGTTTGTGAAATCATCATTGATTATAAGAGTACGGATTCGTGGCGCATCAATAATTCCTGCTTTTAGTTTTTATATACCTAGAGCAGGAAATGACTAACAAATATACTTGGAGCAATAGACATTCCTATCTAAAGCTTTAACAAACTTTTTTATAAGACCAAGTTTAATATGTAGTGGCGAGAGAATGTATTTTTCCTACTGATCAACGATTCATGAACGATGTTGTCTTTTCCTCTACTCATGTTCATTCTCGGTGGTCAGTCTTTCGTGTTCTAATATACCTTTTTCGCACGACTGTCCCACAGACAAAGAAAACAAGGACATTTATTTATCCACTTTGCTGGCCTAACGCACTGACCACTGATGTTGATGAAATGAAATTGCCGCAGAAACAAGTTTAACATTTTGATATTCTTGGGAAGAATAGCTGAATAAGCTACGGTATAGTAGCTAATTTATTTCCGTTATGCAGTAACACCCTTTTCAAACGGTTTTGAGTTATCTAGGAAAAGTCACCAGTCTTTTGAATGATATACTGGAAGATCAATTAAACTTAAAAGCCCAGAAATATGACTACAGTATACGATATCATTAGTCTCGTTAAAATGTAGAAGAATGCCGCGGTCTCTAGTTCGATAGGATGTTACTGATAAGCCAGGCTGAAGGCAATGTTTTTCTTTTGGTCATGACGCTAGAAATTCAGCTCATTTCTTAGATAAATTTAAATCTCGAATCAAGTCGTTTGGCCTGCTCTGAGAATAGCTTTGCAGTGTAGGGCTGCATTCTTCGAATTCACTTTCAATATTACTTTTACGCTGTCTAATACTTCGATGTTAGCACATTAGCATCACAAAAATTATAATAATCAATGTGGTTTCTTGCCTCTGTCCGTGAAATCGGTATTCCAAATAAAAGCCCATTTCGTCCTCCGTGACTCCAATATCAAAGTGACTTCACACAAGTTTTACAAGCGTTGCGTGGGACCCAACATTTATCTTGTTGTCCAAGTTGATTTCCAAAATATGTCCGATTGCTTTGTTTCACAAAATAATTTATATCCAGTCATTGGTTTTCTTGAGAATTTTTTCCACACACGTAGCTGAAATGGTCGGGGTTATTAATAGAAGATTCCCGTGAAGAACTCCTACTTTCTGTAACGAAAAAGGACCACACTGGAGATTTGCATAAAGCAACTGACACAATATGACGTATGTAGAAAAATGGAAACGAATGAGTAACTCAAGAAGTTGGCCTGCTCAAAATAATATCGACTGAGTGGCAAACAACAAAATCTCAGCTGTGAAATGGCTGAAGCAGAGATAGTTATTGTAGTTGCGAAATAAGCATGAGGTGCCATCTGTCGGAGTCCTAACATAGTTAGCAAGACAAAGGCACTAGGCGACTCAGAGTCACAGGCCATATTGAGTACAGCTACCTAACTTTGAAAAAGTTACGCTAATGAGGGTACATTAGTAAAAAAAAGTGTATTAGTTATAGAATGGTTTATCATTAGTGCGAGAATCTATTCAAACAAAATAATTTATTGGCTATTTCATCATCATATGCATCTAAATAGACTCTGTGAACTTACGCCACACAAAAAAATTTAGTTTTTGTTCCTCTCTGATATCATTCCGTTTTACGTCCGAGAAGAAAAGATTATTGTTTACTTTGTTTAATGAAATTTACTTTTACGTAAAATTACGTTATGACGAGGACTGAGCGACTAAGTAGACTGTTCAGTTAAATGTTATTAAAAGTTTCAAATTATTAGGCTACTCACTCACTTTTTAGATTAACACATTTTGAGTATGATCTCCCAAAAAGCTGTCTGTGATTGATCCGTTTAAAGTAGGTAGTACCTCTTTTATGAAAAAATGTCAGGTTAAACGTAACGTCGATTCCGGATTGTCTAATTTTGAATCTAGAAACTCTATACCTACATTAGTACAGAAATAGGTAGATTTAGGTAGAGGCATTGTTGTGATAGTATAATTGTTTTATAAATACTCTTACACTTGTTTAGTAAAAAATGCCCTAAAACACAAGGCGTATTTTGACAGAGTAGTCCGATTATATTTTCCTTTATATTATTTCATCAATATCCTTGCATCTACATCTACATCCATAGTCCGCAAGCCACCTGACGATGGGTGACGGAGAGTAAGATATAAGATATAAAATATGTAAATGTATATATTAAATATTGTACATGCATATCTTTCTTTATATGAGTACTATGCACAGAGAAATTGATAAACTCAGAGTAAAAGGGAGACGTGGACAGTTTAAGGATGATGTGGCTCTGGCTCTGAGCACTATGGGACTTCACTGCTGAGGTCATCAGTCCCCTAGAACTTAGAACTACTTAAACCTAACTAATCTAGGGACATCACACACATCCATGCCCGAGGCAGGATTCGAACCTGCGACCCGGCCGGCTGAAGGATGATGTGTTCTTAGAGCAGAAGTAATGGTGTTCCATAACCTGATTGGTTAGACGACATCAAAGCAAACCAAGAAATAATTATCGATGTGAAGGTGGTTTGAGTCAACACTGTCGAAGAAAGTGGTACATGTTTAAAAAGAATAAGGGGCTTAGTTGATTAACTATTACGTAGTGGATGTACGGTGTGCTACACGTATCCAGAGGAAGAACGTTGCATTGTTGAAGGTCCTTGATAGAGACAGTGCTACTTAAGAAATAATTAAAAATCCTTGACATTTTGAGGGCTCAGAACAGCTGATGGTTCGTGTTTCATACCCAATAAGTGATGGCGCCTTTGTTCAAATAAAAGATGGTGTGTGATCTTATATGACTAAAATCACTTTAAAATGAATTTCGTTTTGCCCCACCATAAACTCTTTTGCACACATTTTAACTCTAGAAACTGTTATATTTCAGAGATCCATCTTCTGTTAGCATCATCAACAATTTGACTAACGAATTTCGCGAATATTAGTCGTTATTCTGTGTAGAGGTTCAGCGAAGTCAGAGACTGCACCGTTCACGATCTTCTTCAGGCAGGAGCAGCTCCCATGGATGGCAGTTTGGTCATCAGAGGAAGTTGGGAGAAAACAATGCTGTGACAAAAAGAAACCGTTGTATGCATCAGTTTGCAGCATAGTAAGCATTTACATATCTAGTTGACATTAGAATATAACCACTCCTTCCTTTTACTCGTGTTTGACGAAACGAGCTATTTATTTACAAGCATTATCGGAGGAGAAATTTAAGGAAAATTTTTCTTATTGTTTTGATCGTACGGGGGTGCGCGTGCACGAGGACTGTTCAGAAAATTATTATTAAGTGTACAAATTATGGGTGCCAGTCCCCTACCCTCCTTACATATATTTTTATTTTTCACATCAGTGTTTCCACTTCGTGGAGCAGTTCTGGATAGCTTCATTTGTGATGAGTTTTAAAGACTGTGACGAATTTGATATAGGCGTCTTTTCAATTGCCATTTTCACGTTGAAAGTAAGAAGAAATCGCAAGAAGCCAAGTTTGGGAGTAAGGAGGCAACTGCATTGGCGCGCTGTCATTTGCACTCTGGTGATTCGTGTGAAACGTTTTCCCTACGTGATTACGGTTGCACGACGGGAAATAACATACTCTGAACGCGGAACGGTAGTTGGAGCTAGAAGCATGGGACATTCTATTTCGGAAATCGTTAGAGAATTCAGTATTCCGAGATCAACAGAGTTGCGAGAATATCAAATTTCAGGCATTACCTCTCGTCTTGGACAACGCAGTGGCCGATATATTTCTTTTAACCGCCTTGAAAATAAATATGGGACGTTCGACGAACGTATCCGTTGGGACACTACTTCCAAATTTGGTGTTAACGGACTACGGTAGCAGATGAGCGACGTGAGTGTCTTTGCTAACAGCCAGGCATCGCCTGCAGCGCCTCAACATATCGATTGGACCCTACACGACTGGATGGTCGTAACTTGGTAAGACGAGTTGCAATTTCAGTAGGCAAGAGCTGATGGTAGGATTAGAGTGTGGCGTAGACCCCTATGAGTCCACGGACAAGTTGTCAACAAGACACTGTGCGAGCTGGTGGTAGCTCCATGTAATGATGAGGCCTGTGTTTACGTGGAACGGAATAGGTCCTCTGGATGTTCGGCTACTTGGAGACCCTGGATGTCTTGTTCCCAAACAACAACGGAATTTTTATGGATGAGTATGCCTCATGTCACCAGGGCACAAATGTTTGCGATTGGTTTGAAGAACATTCTGCACAGTTCGAGCGAACCGTTTCGCCGTCCAGATCGCCTGACATAAATGCCATCGAATATTTATGAGACACGATCGAGAGTCCAGTTCGTGCACGAAATCCTGCACCGGCAACAATTTCACAGTTTCCGACAGCTGTAGTGGAAGCACGGTATAGTATTTGTGCAGGAGGCTTCCATTGACTTGCTGAGTCCATGCCACATGGAGTTGTCACACTGCGCCAGGCAAAAGAGGGTCAGATACGATATTAGGAGGTATGCCATGACTTTCCACCTCTGTGTATTATTGTGTCGTTCTTGACCTCGCACCTCGGTGCAGTGTCTTGTCAAGAATATTTATTTATATAATATTTCCCTTTATTCTTAGGATGATTTTGAATGTTTTTGTATAATTAAGCTTTAAATTTTTAGGGGGAAAATCTACATAAAATTTTTACATAAAATAGTAATTATTGTAGAGTTTTAAACATGGCTGCTTGGTTCAGTGACAGTTTACAAATTAAATTTGAATTAAATATGCCCTTGGTCAAAATGTTTAGTCTTCTTGACCAGGTTTCAACACTTGTGAGAGTGTCTTCATCATAAATTAATTATTTAAAGTGGTATGTCACATATAAAATAAATGACACGCCGCAAGGGCTTTGGTCACAACATTTTAGAAAAGAATACATCAAAGGCGAGCCACTGTGGGTTGCTCATACATAGAAAGCCACAGGTAGCAACATTAGCTCGCCTTTCATGCCACTTAAAATAAATAAATTCTGTTGAAGACACTCTTAGAAGTATTGAAACTTGGTCAAGAAGACTAAAAATTGTGACCAAGGGCTTCTTTAATTCAACTTTAATAATTATTTTATTTTTAAAGGTAAAGTTTACTTACTCTGATAGCACATCTATTAAGAAGGCCCGGCCAAACGCTGCACACTGTGGAAAGGTGAAGAAGTGTGGCAAAGGTGCACAGGTGCCAGATAGCGGGCAAGGCAGAACAGGGACAGCTGTGACTAGACGTACATACCAAACGAACGGCGATAGTTCCGCTTCCTTGTTTACGCGGTACCAGAAGGACCGAAGCATATCCAGTCTTGCTTCCCTCTGGCGACCGTAGCCTTACGTGAGACGTACTGGGAAATTGCGAGCACTTCAAGACACCAATGGACGGGTGGTCTGTTTTCTCAGTAATTTAAACACGACTGGGAACTGCAACTCTTCTTTACAGCAGTAGGTGAAAACTCACAGTGTTTGCTGTGCCGTGGAATAACAGACGGCCAGCGCAAGTTCACAACTGAAGGACACTGCAACTCACTCTATAAAGACGAATGTAATGTGCTGAATAGTGAAGAACGGCAAACAAATTTAAGTGCACTTAAGGAAATACATGAGGCAAACGAACAAGACTTTAATGTAAGTCTTAATAATTAAAATCTCTTGAAACCTTCGTTTCTTGTGTTACATTCGTTTCTATTTTACTATACAACGTAATGTTTTCAGTTTTTCAATTTTCCGGAATGACAATCAGAGTACCTCCACTGTGAGTAAGTTTCAAAATTGCATTAAGAATAGCAAGATCCGGGAAACCGTTTTCCGAAAGATAGTTTGTAAAAGACTATGTCACTGATTCTGCAAAACTTTTGTGTCACACGAACGTTTGCAGGTTTCAAGAAATCACCATTTCCAAACAAACGGTGACACGACGTACAAGTCTTGTGGCCGGCAATATGCACAGGCAGTTAATAAGTAAGACTAAGGAGTTCGTTGCGTTTGATGAAACAACAGATGTCACAGAGACAGATCATACAGTGATGTACATACGAGGTGTCGATAACGCTCTGCGTTTAACAGAGGACGCTTAGGTCTTAGTGCCTTTGAAACGGACTTACTCCAAGCTGACGAGCAAGCAATTGATGGTGTCGGTGTGGATTGGAATAGGTTAATCTGAGTGACCATGGATGGACCACCCGCAGTGCGAGGTCATCAGGGAGGATTCGCAGCACTGATAGAAAAAAGCTAGGAAGCACATAAGGTGCTTTGTGCAAAACCAGTAACTTTAGAAAACGTCATTCATAAATTGTTATTCTTACTGTAAACTATCTGAATATATCTGGGCTTACGTATACCCAGTGTATGCAGTTCTTGGACGAATTAGGAGAGATATACGGCGACATACGTTACTACACCGAAGTACGCTGGCTAGTCAGGTAAAGTGCTGAAATGATTTCATAATTTACGTTTGGCTTTGATTAGAAGTACTTTGCAGGCTATCAGACCTTGCATTTCTCGTGGACATTAAGTTTGACATGAACAACCCGAACGTCAGTTTGGAATGTGAAAATAATTTAAGTTCTTACCTGTGGGAAAAAGCAAAAGGCATTTGAATGGAAGCTCGCTCTTCGGGAAAGCCAACTATTGTCTCAAAACATTACACGTTTCCCTACCCCTGTTTTGGTCCAAGAGTACGTGTCAATAATTGTAAAATTTAAGGAGCAGTTTAAAGCACGATATGTAGAAGTTACGAGTGTGTCTCTCATCACGCGTTGCTTTGCACTGCCATTTTCAGCTTCAGTTATGCTCTGAAACATCTACGGATGGAAATTATCGATCTACAGTGCACATATGGGTGAAGGCCAAGTTCGTTTCAGTACGAAAAACAAAAGAATTCTACAAAAAATTTTAACAGCAAATATTTCCATGCCTGCATCACGAAGCCGCGAGAGTAATGGCCATGTTTGGATTTACTATCTGTCTGAAAGATTTTTCTCTATAATAAAAATGAATAAATCAAGGTTTCGATCGAATGTTAATGACGAAATTCTTGGCAACTGCTTGCGTTTATCAGCATGCCGTGCTTTTGTGACCGACATTAACATTATCGTTTCTCATCATCGATGACACACATGTTGCGGATTTCCTTCTTTGTCTAATTTAAAGCTGTTGTTTACTAACTGTCTCATCTTGCTCCATGTTAGGTAGACGAACATTGGTATCTGAAAAATTTGGTATTAAACAGGTTGTTGAAGGTATACTTACATGCTCAAAAATTATCCTTTTATTATTGAGAAGCAGGTTTGGTACCATTGTCATCAAGTTTATTTAGTCACTTAACTCTGGTTTAAAACCAACCCTGGATATTTATGCATCATTTTTTATGTTCTATTTTAGAACTTTGACGTTTGTTGATAGGGAGATGGAATAACACCATGTCGTACCATGATTGCATTGCACACTATGAAACGAAGACGATAGTGCTCCAGGTACAGTCTACCCCAGCTAGTGGGTAATGCGAAGCGGCGACACCTGTGCTTACAGACATACAATAAATGAGCGGTGACGGTTCCGTTTCTGTGTTTACACGTGTGTTTCAAAAGGTTCAAATGGATCTAGGGATTATGAAGCTTAACAGCTGAGGTCATCAGTCCCCTAGACTTAGAACTACTTAAATCTAACTAATCTAAGGACATCACACACTCGCACACATCCGTGCCCGAGGCAGGATTCGAACCTGCGACCGCAGCAGCAGTTCGGTTCCGGACTGAAGCGCCTACACGTCTGGTAAATGCGCACACTGTGACCAGAAAGCTGTGCATGTGCAGCAGCTCCGCACGTGTGCAGAATTTCTGGCAGTTCATAAAGTGATATTTTAAACTACCTGCAAATTTAGCTTATGCCACAGTTCCTCATTCCGTGATTTGTTATAGACTGCTGTACTGCTAAGGACGTTCCTATTCTGATCTGTAGCACCTTGTCTAACGGCAATTTCCCAGACGACTTGGTGTGCGGTGCCGACAACTCTACAATCACAAGTTTTGTGGTGCGTTGTCGTATTTTCAGTAAGTACAAGTGGCGTTCAATAAGATATGCAACACTTTTTTTCAGAGCCGATTTCGGTCAAAAATGCGGTTCAAGAAATAATGCAGTACCTTGTTTTATCAGCCAATTTCGGGCAAAGATTTGTTTTAGGACATCATGGAATGTTCTCACTTCAGTCCCTGTAGATCCATCAAATTCCGATAGCTGGAGACGCTATACGTAGCCTGGAACTGCGTTTCAAACAAAGAGCTGTTAATGATTTTTTTATCTTTTTGCTGAAAACAAGATCATCTCAGATATTCGTAGTCACTTGCTGAATGTCTATGAAGACCTGGCAGTGAACAAAAGTACGGTGAATAGCTGAGCGAAATGTTTGACATTAGTGCAAGAATATCGTGCAAATCTGATCCATTCCCTACACGCCGGCTCGCGGGGACCCGCTGTGACTACTGCGGTGTTGGAACGTGCTGACACTCTCATACGAGGTGATCTGCGGATCACAATCAAACAAATCGCTGTTCAGCTGAACGTCTGTGTTGGTGGTGATGACACACTTGTCCACCAGTTGGGGTACTAAAACTTGAGTGCCTGCTAGATTTCTTCGCCTGCTAACAGACCGATGAAGGACCAATCCATGGAGCAGCGACACATCAGCTTTTCTACGAAGTAAAAGATGAAAGCCTCACTCTAAGCCGGTAAAATTATGGCGACGGTCATCGCATGGAGTTGTTGCGTCTGATGTCCTCCAGAGATAAAACTCTGACGTGTACAGTGCTACCCTTGGGAAATTGAAGAAATGACTTCAGCGTGTTGAGCCCCACAAAAATGCTAACGGACATCCCCTTCTCCACGGCAACACAAGGCCTCATGAAAATCTGCGCTCATTAAACTTCATTGGACTGTTATTTGTCATCGACCGTACAGATTTCGACCTTTCAACTTCCATCTGTCTGGGCCAGTGAAGGATGCATTCCGTAGGAATCTGTATGTGGAAGATAGGGAGGTTATTCTTACAGCTAGGCCTTAACTCCCACATCGACCAGAAGAGTGGTACCATGCGGACATACAGGCCTTCCCAGTAAGGTGGCTTACGTTCCTAGTACTGAACGGAAATATACCGAAAAATGGTTTTTGTAACCAAAACAGTGGGGAAAAATAGGATGTATTGAAATCCTGGATGAAACAAAACTTTTTTTTTAAGAATTTCACTACTCATTGAACGTCCCTTCTGCCTGGGTATGGATAGTGACTACATCTACATCTACATTTACACTCCGCAAGCCACCCAATGGTGTGTGTCGGAGGGCACTTTACGTGCCACTGTCGTTGCCTCCCTTTCCTGTACCAGTCGTGTATGGTTCGCAGGAAGAACGACTGCCGGAAAACCTCCGTGCGCGCTCGAATCTCTCTAATTTTACATTCGTGATCTCCTCAGGAGGTATAAGTAGGAGGAAGCAATATATTCGATACCTTAACCAGAAACCTGGACAGTAAGCAAAACCGAGATGCAGAACGCCTCTCTTGCAGAGTTTGCCACTTGAGTTTGCTAAACATCTCCGTAACGCTATCACGCTTACCAACTAACCCTGTGACGAAACACGTCGCTCTTCTTTGGATCTTCACTATCTCCTCTGTCAACCCGAACCTGGTACAGATCTCACACTGATGAGCAATACTCAAGAATAGGTCGAACGAGTGTTTTGTAAGCCACCTCCTTTGTTGATGGACTAAATTTTCTAAGGACTCTCTCAATGAGTTTCAACCTGTCACCCGCCTTAGCAACAATTAACTTTATATGATCATTCCACTTCAAATGTTCCGTACGCAAATTCCCGGATATTGTACAGAAGTAACTGCAACCAGTGTTTGTTCCGCTATCATATAATCATGCAATAAAGTATCCTTCTTTCTACGTATTACCAATATATTATATTTGTCTATGTTAAGGATCAGTTCCCACTCCCTGCACCAAGTGCCTATCCGCTGCAGACCTTTCTGCATTTCGCTGCATTTTTCTAATGCTACAACTGTCTATTAGGTCATATATATATATATATATATATATATATATATATATATATATATATATATATATATATATATATATATATACTCCTGGAAATTGAAATAAGAACACCGTGAATTCATTGTCCCAGGAAGGGGAAACTTTATTGACACATTCCTGGGGTCAGATACATCAAATGATCACACTGACAATACCACAGGCACATAGACACAGGCAACAGAGCATGCACAATGTCGGCACTAGTACAGTGTATATCCACCTTTCGCAGCAATGCAGGCTGCTATTCTCCCATGGAGACGATCGTAGAGACGCTGGATGTAGTCCTGTGGAACGGCTTGCCATGCCATTTCCACCTGGCACCTCAGTTGGACCAGCGTTCGTGCTGGACGTGCAGACCGCGTGAGACGACGCTTCATCCAGTCCCAAACATGCTCAATGGGGGACAGATCCGGAGATCTAGCTGGTCAGGGTAGTTGACTTACACCTTCTAGAGCACGTTGGGAGGCACGGGATACATGCGGACGTGCATTGTCCTGTTGGAACAACAAGTTCCCTTGCCGGTCTAGGAATGGTAGAACGATGGGTTCGATGATGGTTTGGATGTACCATGCACTATTCAGTGTCCCCTAGACGATCACCAGAGGTGTACGGCCAGTGTAGGAGATCGCTCCCCACACCATGATGCCGGGTGTTGGCCCTGTGTGCTTCGGTCGTATGTAGTCCTGATTGTGGCGCTCACCTGCACGGCGCCAAACACTCATACGACCATCATTGGCACCAAGGCAGAGGCGACTCTCATCGCTGAAGACGACACGTCTCCATTCGTCCCTCCATTCACGCCTGTCGCGACACCACTGGAGGCGGGCTGCACGATGTTGGGGCGTGAACGGAAGACGGCCTAACGGTGTGCGGGACCGTAGCCCAGCTTCATGGAGACGGTTGCGAATGGTCCTCGCCGATACCCCAGGAGCAACAGTGTCCCTAATTTGCTGGGAAGTGGTGGTGTGGTCCCCTACAGCACTGCGTAGGATCCTACGGACTTGGCGTGCATCCGTGCATCGCTGCGGTCCGGTACCAGGTCGACGGGCACGTGCACCTTCCGCCGACCACTGGCGACAACATCGATGTACTGTGGAGACCTCACGCCCCACGTGTTGAGCAATTCGGCGGTACGTCCACCCGGCCTCCCGCATGCCCACTATACGCCCTCGCTCAAAGTCCGTCAACTGCACACACGGTTCACGTCCACGCTGTCGCGGCATGCTACCAGTGTTAAAGACTGCGATGGAGCTCCTTATGGCACGGCAAACTGGCTGACACTGACGGCGGCGGTGCACAAATGCTGCGCAGCTAGCGATATTCGACGGCCTACACCGCGGTTCCTGGTGTGTCCGGTGTGTCGTGCGTGTGATCATTGCTTGTACAGCCCTCTCGCAGTGTCCGGAGCAAGTATGGTGGGTCTGACACACCGGTGTCAATGTGTTCTTTTTTACATTTCCAGGAGTGAAAATCAATGCTCCCATAACACTCCCCTGTGGCACGCCAGGGGTTACTTTAACGTCTGTAGAAGGCTCTCCATTGAGAACAACATGCTGTGTTCTGTTTGCTAAAAACTCTTCAATCCAGCCACACAGCTGATCTGATATTCCGTAGGGTCTTACTTTGTTTATCAGGCGACAGTGCGGAACTGTATCGAACGGTTCCGGAAGTCAAGAAAAATGGCATCTACCTCGGAGCCTGTATCTAATATTTTCTGGGTCTCATGAACAAATAAAGCGAATTGGGTCTGACACGATCGCTTTTTTCGGAATCCATCTTGATTCCTACAGAGTAGATTCTGGGTTTCAGAAATGACATGGTACGCGAGCAAAAAACATGTTCTAAAATACTGCAACAGATCGACGTCAGAGATATAGGTCTATAGTTTTGTGCATCGGCTCCACGACCCTTCTTTCGGACCTGTAGTGTACAGATCCCTACACAGTATTATTTTATCGATTCTCTGAGAGTGGGATGACCGCTTTAAAGTTGGAGTACGTGTTTGCGAGGAAGACAGTCAACCACCGCGGGGAGAGTAGCGCTAAACGGCTCTCGAATGTCGGTCCCTGTGAGCCAGAAGCGCGGGCAGACGGCCCAGAGCCCGCTCGCCGGCGTGTTTGTTTGCGCACCCGTCGCTCTTTTAATGTCGACGAGGCAGCTGTGATTATCTGACGCTCCAGCCGCCACTTCCTGCTGCCGCGTGTGACAGCCGCTGAGAAATCCTGCCGCGCGGCTGCGAGGCGTGGGACCTGAGCGCGAGGCGCTGCAGCTCGCGTCAGTTATGGGCCCGCCATATCTCGTAGCTGGGTATCTCCTGCTCTGGGCGGGCCGCGTTTATTAGGTGGCGATCACTGACGCATGTTTACTGCTCGGGGTGCTGTACCAGGCTACGGTAGCTGCGACGCGTGCACTGTGTGCCGTTATCATGGGCGAGTGACCCGCGAATAAATGAGAAGGCAGGTGTGGGGAAGTGACTGGATGTCGATAGCTGGATGGGGCGAGGCGAGCGGACTGTCGTTTGAGGAGATGTTGCCGTGCATTTGAAATTATTCACATGTATCCAGGATGACTGGATGATATACCGCTTGCACAATTAATTAGGGCTTCTTTGCCTACTTGGAAGAGACATTCGTATCCTGTAATTTGCTGATAGTGGATTTCCTGTTAACCGAATCAATGGATAGGGTATCCTCTTTCTGCTGCCGTTACTCAACATTATAAAAAAGTTATATTTATCAGAGAAAAACTAATTTAGCAGTGAGAACATAGTTGATATTGTCCTTCTAGAATCATGTTCACTATAAGAAGTTAGCACCTATCAGTGGGTTTAGTGAAACGTAATGGAACAATACAGTCAAGCACGCACATACACATATACACATACACAAACTCACTCACCCGGACAACTTTTATGCAGAACCTAAAAACAGCCTATTGCTGTAATACAGCTACTCCCCTCAAGGAGTGCATTGTCAACTACCTTACCAGAGTGGAAGTACTAGAGTGCAGTATGTGGCAAGAGAAGCAATGACGAGAAGCGTAAGCCTCGTGGAAAAACTGCTCAAACGTTATCGCGGCGGCGTCGATGGTGATAGACAAAAGCGGGATTTTCATACCTTTTCGCGGCCAAGAAGTGGGACAACTTTTAATCTCTCTTTAAATATAGCTTTTACTTCTAACATTCCCTCTTCGTTTGAAAATGTAGTCTTTAGAAAAATGAGTAATAGTAATGAGGTGTATGTTTCCGTCTATGTGTGTGTGTGTGTGTGTGTGTGTGTGTGTGTGTGTGTGTGTGTGTGTGTGTGTATGACATGGTTCCTTGTGCTGAAGCTACGTTTTCCTCTTTCTGTGTACTCAAGTCACAAACTATGACGTCATTTTTAGCGAGGAATCTGCTGATCGAAGATTCTTCCTGTGTTATTTCTTGGAATTCGTTTGATGTTTGGGATCACCGCCGTGAGACACGGATACTGCACAGTTACATATCTCATACTTTGCTGAACAATCATTATCTGTGACACTGAATCAAGGAAAAATTTGTTATGGAGCTCTTCCAAAAACTGTCTTTCCGTTTCGGAAATATAAACATTAAACCTCGTTGTAACTTATCACCACAACGTGTTAGCACATCACGATGTTAATACTGAAGCCAGTGCCAAGCCAAACCCAAAGAAGCCGGGAACGCAAGGATTATAGCGCTTAATCTATACATTTATCAGGAGTACCAACATAAGAAATGTGAAATTCGACTGTTAGTTTATAAAATGGACAGAAAATATTTGAAATGATGTGGAAATGTCTGAAAATCGGGAAAAATCGCTATGTTTTCCTTTTTTTTTTCTAAAATGGGGACAAAGTTTTGAAGATCAAGAGCGGGCCATACCCGATTAATAGGGAGGTATGGTCATCTTAGACAGAACAACTGTATAACTGAATTTTTAATGAGACGCTGGCGGCTGTATGGTCTTGCCGTTAAATTTTTTTGCCAAGCAATTCTCCAACCAGCCGGCTCTCGATACCAACTCAACTGAAGTTGACCTGTAGCTACTATTATATACAAGTCAAGGGAAAGCACGTCCAACATTTGGCGAGAGGCGGCCACACAACGCTGAAAGCAGCGGACGAGCACTACGTGTTGGCTCCAGGATGTCAGCAAAATTGGTATCTCGTCCCCCCCGCCCCCCCCCCCCCCCCCCACAGTCCGAAGTGGAATCTTTTTATCATCACAATACTTTCGAAGTAGCTTTCTTGCCCTCGTTTGTAACATTACTGTTTATATAAATAAACGTGCCATCGGTGTCGCACTTAGTGGGACAAAAATAGAAGAGATGGACAATTCAGAGGGTAAACTATCTGTTCTAGCAATGTGAAGGTGTCATAATCTCTTGAGTATTATACGGATGGCATCGCTTCTCGCTTCCCGTTCTCCACTTCCTCCGATCATGCCAAACCTTTTTGTAGTCCTCTGGCATCCATAGCGTACAGGACCTCTCGACTCCAAGTAATCCTTGTTCGTCTATGCATTCTTCTTTGCTGGCGTCCACTGCCACACTTTCTTAGGCCATTGGCTATTGCCTGTCCTTTATAGAGGTCCATACTATTTTAGACGTTTCATCTCTTAAATGGTTCAAATGGCTCTGAGCACTATGGGAACGTCTGAGGTCATCGGTCCCCTAACTAACCTAAGGACATCACACACATCCATGCCCGAGGCAGGTTCGAACCTGTGGCCGTAGTGGTCGCGCGTTTCCGGACTGAAGCGCCTACAACCGCTCGGCCACAATGGCCGGCGTTTCATCTCGGCATCCAGCATGGAGATGTCACAACTTTACCTCCAAAGGTCCATCTATAGTTTAAGAAACTTGTTTCTCTGACGCTTGTTTATTATCCACTTTTTTGCTCCGTATGTAGCGATGTTTTCAATGAATGAACGACATTTCACATATTTGGTCCTTTTCGATCGGTTGTTGTACGACCCTCCTCCCCTGCCCTATTTTTATTTTTCCCGTTTGACCATAACATAATCCCCAGATACTTAAAAGAATTACGTCCCGTGATCTTACTGAATCCAGCTTCCAGATGTTGTGTTGTCACCAACCTGAAGATATCCCTTTTTTCCGAGAATGCAGTCAACAGCACCCTGGTCTCCCACTATGATGATCTGGCCATCTTCGAAGAGAAGTGTGTACAATATTTCACCCTCCACAGTGACTCCAACATCTCCACATCTGCTCCTCCAGGATTTAAGAGCTTCCTGCACACAGAGATTAAGTAACGCCGGTGCTCTTTTGTACATGAAGCTCTTGTGACACTGAATTTCCTATTTGACGAAGCTCAAACAGGCCTTATAGAACTGCTTAAATGCTATAAAATACGTGGTTTACACACCACTATTCATCATAATTGTTCGTACGTAGACCTTCTGAAAATTCACGGAGACTAAATGGTCTGTACCTTCTGCCAATTTTCTTACTTTTTGGATTCCGTAATGTGAATATTCCATCAAAACGTAAGCTCCTGATCTACTCTATCATGTTTAATTGACCGATTAAAAGTGGGTACTCCAACGGCATGCAGTATTATTTCCCATGAATGGATTCGTTATATGCTACCCACTCATTCCCCGAATTGACAAAACTCTGCTAATTTCTATATTAACGCATCTGCCGTCTCATGCACTTGTTTTTGAAACGAATTGCTCCAGTTTCTCAGTATACATAAACGAGCTGACGGAGAGGGTGAATAGCAAACATGCGACTGTGTGTTGAAGACGCGTAATATAAGGGTAAGTCTCGTCTTTGAATGACTATAGGAGGAGGCAAAACGACTTGACAGATTTTCCACAATGTTTTTATGAATGGCAGTTTGCTCTAAATGTGAGGAAATGTAAGTTAATGCAGATGAGGATGAAACGCCCTGTAAACCCGCTGTGCAGAACAGGTGATTAGGATTTTGTAAAGGGCCAAATAAGGTGGGGGTCAGTTTCACCTTGAAATTGTAATTTAATAACACATTTACAACCAAATCGGCACATAGCCGAACTTTTAAAACTACGAGTTTCAGACTCCAGATCTTTCACGTCTGAAGGCCTCCAAACAAGAAATCTTAAAAGCCAACAAGATAAATTTCAAGTGACTGAAAACAGGCAGCTCCAATTACAGTATATATATATATATCACAACTAGGCTGAAAGTTTGAAAGCAAGGGTGGATAGACAAACATAAACAGGATGCAATACAAACGGCTGAAGGCCCACAGTAAAATTTTCAAGCTTTCAAAATAAATTACCATAACCCTTCAAAGGTAGAAGGTCTCAATCTTTAAGCTTGAAAGGTAATTTTAAGAATAAGGTTCCAAGACTGAAGGCCCACAATTAATTTTTCAAAATTTTTAAAAAAAATATAACCATAAGACTTCAGTTTTATGTAGCTGAAACTGGACTAAAATAAAAGACAACACAACGGCAATAACATTTCAGAAAATATCTACTCCATAAGCGTCCTGTCAACAAATCACTTCTTTTAGTCACGTTGTGCAACAAATTTCTTTCTTCAACAACTCGATTCGCCAGCTCTCCAGTTGTAATTACAACTACCCTTCTAATTTTCAAAATGAACTGTCAAAGTGTTACGTGTTGCTTTCAGTTCATTGGTGAGACATGGGCGTGGGGAACTATTAGTATTTTACATGTTCTGCAGATCATTTGAACGATTTTTTATGGAAATGAGTCAGTTCACGGGATATGTATACATGAATGAATACAATATTGTTTTATTCCTACTCATACAACAGTCACGCTTAAAAACAAGATTTTTTAAACTGTCTACCAGCTTTTCAGTGGAAATTCGTCAGTGGAATAGAAGGAATTGTCCAGAAGATATGATTTTAAGTTTGATATAAACCTTTCAGACATTTTATGTTATTGGGCAAATGATCAGAGATCTCTGTTACTGCATATTGAACTCCTTTCTGAGCCACTGAAAACTCTAATAATGGGTAATAAAGGTCATTCATCCATATAGTGTTTTAGGTATGGGCATTTCTGTTCCTTTCAAATTGGGATGAGTTATTAATAACGAATGTCACTAGCGAATATACGTAATGTTACGCTGCAGTTAATATGCCTAGCTCCTTGAAGAGGTACATACATGATATCTGTGGATGAGCACCACATATTATTCGTACCCCTAGAATTTGTATAATCGATAGATTCTTTCCGAGTGAGATGCTATCCTTGAAAACATAAAAGGTCAAATAGCAACGAGCAGCAGCTGGTGTTTATTGTTTTCGAGAAGCGTTTATAAACAGATCATAAACAAAAAGAAAACAAATCTTCCGCTGCCGATATGGCAGATTTCAGAAATAACAGGTGACAGATCAAGTTGTTAATTATGATACGGAAGGAGTCGACAGATTATGAGACGAATGACTGTAAGTATTGGTACTATGGCTTCAATATTTGTTCACAGAGTGAAATTTCGACAACACAATTTTACATCACACATATCTCATGCAGATAAAATATTCTGCTTTTCCAGCGTATTTCTCCGCTGATTGTTCTCTCTCGTAATTTTTGCTTTCCACCTAATCCATTCTCCAACATGTTACAGAATTTTTATTGAATTTTGTTTCATTGTTATTACACTGAAATGTGATGTTTTGCGTGGAATTTGGAGTTATACAGCTTGACTTTTGTCCGTCGTTTCTTTTGAATCACGTATCACATACTGTCCGCTGCTGAGAATAATGCGAGTGACAGGAATGTGTCAGCGAGTATGGTCTGCTTTGCGTCACAGCCCAGAGCAGAAGAGCACGCGATGTTCTGAAATCATTGTCCTTAATGCCAATGCGTCAACATTGTATCATATACTGGTTTACATGCAACTGGTGTAAATTTATATTGAATCTGCGCCAAGGTAAATTCTCCTTTTGTGGGGCATTGCTACTGCAGTTAGTAGGTAAGCAGTTTCTTAATTCTTGAACCGTGAACGTAACTGCTAAAAAGCTGTGTTTCACATGACAACTTTTTGTGTTATTCAGTTAAAATATTGTGAGCAGCTTTATTTGCAATGAAGATCTGATATTTTACTAGAATTTTCGCCTTTGCCACGGATGCTGGAAATAAAAAAGGGCGAAAAAAAACAGCGTAAAATGAAAAATTCGTTTGAAATCTGCATTCAGTAACACATCGCCTTGAAATTGAGAGACAGAAGATAGAGAGGCCAACGCGGGAACATCCAATACTTACAGCGCAAACTCTTGTTAAATGGAAGGGCATTTTGATATACTGTTTTGGCACAAGTTTTAATCAATGACTGAAAATTGTCTCCCGCACACAGATCTTAATAATCACTAGAATGCGTACTTTAGAGTGCGCCTTTTTAAATGCAACAACATTAAAAAATGAAATTAGAATAAACCAGAATGTACATGATTAGTTTCATGATTCTACTGTGAGTTTTCAGTGAACAATTACAGATTGAAAGTAAATGACACAGAAATCGCAATGCGGTGACTGTACTGCAAAGGGTAAAAACTACGAATATCATTGCCTCATAAGTAAGTACTTGGATTAATCAGACAACTGTCCATATTTGTAGCACGTACCACTGCTCGGTTGGAAAAACAAGTGGTATCAACATTATGGTTCTCCAGTGAATAGCGCACGACGCACTACAGCTTGTGGTTGTTGTTGTGGTCTTCAGTCCTGAGACTGGTTTGATGCAGCTCTCCATGCTACTCTATCCTGTGCAAGCTTCTTCATCTCCCAGTACCTACTGCAACCTACATCCTTCTGAATCTGCTTAGTGTAGTCATCTCTTGGTCTCCCTCTACGATTTTTACCCTCCACGCTGCCCTCCAATACGAAATTGGTGATCTCTTGATGCCTCAGAACATGTCCTACCAACCGATCCCTTCTTCTGGTCACGTTGTGCCACAAACTTCTCGTCTCCCCAATCCGATTCAATACTTCAGCTTATCCTCACCGAATGTTTCCAAATCCTTGGACTGGACGATGAGCATAAGTTCACTGGTCGCCCCATTCAACAGGTTTGACTTTCATTTTCTTTTTTCCCCTGGGAAGAACTAAAAAACACACCGACTGCAAAAGACGATGTGGAAAGTATTGCTGCTGCCAGCACTGAAATTTCTGATGAAGTGGTAGAACATGTGTATCAACCTTTACAGGGCAAACTAGAATCTTGTATTGAAGTTGGTCGGCATTTCGAATAACACACTTGAAGGCTACTGCTCTTTTTCTTCCAGAATCCAAAGCATATCTGTATTTCTTTTTTCATCTTACGTTAGTGCAGACACGAGTATTAGCAGACCACTGGCAGTATTCACGAGGGGTTCTCAAAAAGTAATGCAACACATTTTTTTTTCTGAAAGCCGTTTGGTTTTATTCAGGATTCCAATACACCATATTATTCCACTTGTGGCTACAAAAACCTATTTTTCAAAATAATTTCCACTCAATGCGACGGCCATACTCCACCTTACTGAGAGGCCCCACATGGTACCACTCTATTGGTCAAAGTAGGAGGCAACGTCTTGCAAAATCAGCAACCTCCCTGTCACCCATGTACTCTTTTCCGCAGAGTGCATTTTTCACTGGGCCACACTGAAGTCAGAAGGTGCTAGATCCGAGCTAAAGAGCGGACCAGATAGGTCTCGGCTGTGAGGCCTTCTGTTGTCATGGAGCATTTTTTGTGGGGACGAACACGCTGAAGTCATTTCTACAACTTCCTGGGGTAGCACGATACACTTCAGAGCTTGTCGTTGCGCCATGAGGGAGGACATCTGAATAGCCTCTTCAGAGTCCTAGGAGACCGTCGCCATGATTTACTGGCTAAGGATGCGATTTTGAACTTTCCTTCGGAGGAGAGGTGATGTGATGCCAGTCCATGAAATGATGTTCTGTTCCAAATGATGAAGCTGTTTCAGTGGCTGTAATGATGTTCGACAAAAAAGTGTCACTATCATCCTAGTAACGCGAAAGCACTTCCGCACAGACTGTCCTTCGTTACTCTTTAAGGTCTTCTGTTAACCAGCGAGGAATCCAGAGGGCGCACATTTCTGGGTACCCTAACTGGTGGACGAGTGTGTCAGCATCACGAACTGAGAAGTCCATCTGAGCAGCAATTTGTTTGATTGTGAACAGTCGATCACATCGAATGAGAGTGTCTGCACGTTCCGACGTTGCACAACTCACAGCTGTGTGTGGCCGGCCGCCACAGGGGATATCGGACATGATTGCGTGACCTTGATGTGACCATGACAGATACCTTACCCAACGACTCGCCGAGCTTTTGTTCACTGGCAGATCTCCACAGACTTTCTGCAAGCATCTGTGAATACCAACCGTCCTCTGGTTTCCCGTCAAAGGAAATTCAAACTGCTCTACCAACTGAGCTACCCCAGCACACCCCGTCCTCACAGCCGGACCGAAAGTCGAACTAGGGACCTTTGCCTTTCGCGAGCAAGTGCTCTACCAACTGAGCTACTCAAGCACACCCCGTCCTCACAGCTTGGGTAGCTCAGTTGGTAGAGCACTTGCTCGCGAAAGGCAAAGCTCCCTAGTTCGAGTCTCGGTCCGGCACACAGTTTTAATCTGCCAGGAAGTTTCATATCAGCGCACACTCCGCTGCAGATTGGAAATCTCATTTTGGAAATACCCCCCAGGCTGTGGCTAAGCCGTGTCTCCGCAATATCCTTTCTTTCAGGAGCACTAGTTCTGCAAGGTTCGCAGGAGAGCTTCTGTAAAGCTTGGAAGGTAGGAGACGAGGTACTGGCAGAAGTAAAGCTGTGAGGACGGGGCGTGAGTCGTGCTTGGGTAGCTCAGTTGGTGGAGCAGTTTCCCACGAAAGACAAGGGTCCCGAGTTCGAGTCTCGGTCCAGCACACAGTTTTAATCTGCCAGGAAGTTGCTAATGGACTGTTTGTACTAGACTTATCAAAGAAACATGACTGCCATACTAATTTACTCTAGTTTCATTCAGTTAAGTTCAGTGGTGATTGTTCCAATTGAAAAGAAATTCTGACTTTCTGCTGATAACTGAAATAGGCTTCTTTTCTACGGAAAAACACATCAATAACACCTCGTTTTTAAAATTATTGGGGTGCAAGCGTTAGCTCATTCACTCCGCATATAACTAGAAAACACTGTATAAACCACTAATGGAACCCAACTGGAGAGTTTAGAAGGTGAACATCCGAACGCAACATAGGAGCTATAAACCACAGGGCGGAGTTGGTAGAGGGGTAGAACCAACCTTTGCAACTATTTTTCTGGGCTTTCTGAGGTACAGGGAATGGGATCTCGTGTTGTTTTGCGACTGTGATATGTTAATGCTACAACTCACATAACATCCCGCGTGGCGCGGATTCCTACACAGTTATATCAGTAATCTACGGGTGAATAATCCTAAACTACTTGCAGCTTACATTTCGCTAAAGGTCCACGACGGTGTAATATAAGCTTACGCTGAGGGATATGTAGAAGCTCTCCTCTTCTGCGTCCCGTCCGCGAAAGGGACGAGAGACGGAGAAAGTGTACTTGCATACCACATAACCTCAGCGACACACTGCACAGTGATTCGAGAAATAGAATTGGAAATTGAGCAGTTTGAGACTGCTGGCAGCGAGATTTCGTTGGTATCAACTTTTACGGTGGAGAGCATCGGTTCAAGAACCTCCGAAGGACACATCGCGAAATCGCGGCGGCAGCAGTTGTGCAACTACTGGCGCCGGAAAATGTCGCACGGATGTCCGTGCATGGCTGTGCCGCCGCAGCAGACCGCTGAAGGAACAAGTTTCGGAAGGAGCCGCCGCCGTTCTCCGAGAATTACCTTCGTGTACTTGGCTGCTGACGCGTATTCAGAAATATTTCTGCCCCGTCTCATCTCTCTCGACCGCCGACAATTTTACCGTTACTTAAAATTCAGCAACTTTTCCAGAAGCGAAGGTTCGCAGCCATTACTGACGTCCACTTGAAACGAGTTTCTTGAGTATTACTGTTCGTGGGCGATTGTGTTATCTGTATGAACAGTGCAACGTACTGAGGCTGCAGCGAAACGGATAAGCCCGGGTTCGACGTATGGTGAGGGGACAGGCAGTTGAGCGTGAACGTAAGTAAGTGTAAAGTACTCCGAATAAACAGGTGAAAAAAATCCACTACTGTTAGATCACTGGCAGATTGGGAACACGCCATTAGAAACAGTAACAACCGTAAAATACCTAGCGATCTACGTTGCGATTGTAGGGAAAAAAGATTCCAAACTGAGATTCATTCAGGAATAGCCAAGATCCGAAACGACGCAGGAATTTAGCAATTTGGATAATCGGACAGGCGGCTAATTATAAAATTTACAATGGATCACCCGTGTTCAGCGATTATTATTCGTACAAGTGGAACATCAAACGACAAGAGTCAGTAATAAATATTATAAGATGTTGGGTATACAACACTTTAAACTTTGAATTTATTTGCGGTGGTTGTGCTGTTTCAATTTTTATGTAGGTTCTGTTCTGCGAACAGGCCAGACCTGGGATTTGAGACGGTGTTCTGTTTTATGCCATGTACCAAGAAGCTCTATTTTAACCTTATTTAACCTCTGTTATTCGACTTTTATATACATACATGGGGTTTCCTGTTAAAAATGTTAATTCTGTTTAACCTGTTAAACAATTTTTAATTTATAGCTTCGTAGATGCACCAGAAGATGGGACACAGTCCCGAAACCAGGTTGTGCTTTTCTTTTAGCAAATAAAATATCTTACAGCTGTAGCATCATGAATGATGAATTTCAACTTGAGGGTGTCCTGTCAAGACAAACTTGTGGCAAATAGCCTAGTTTCTGGGAAGGCATAACAAGGAATCTGCCGAAACGTACATGTCGGAAACCTGACAAACCAGGACGGAAGTTACAACTGAACTAAGACTTGGGATCCGGGATTCGACCACAGGCAGTCTTTTCGATGAGAGCTATAACACGCTGAAATAATATGCATTTAATGGAGTATCAGTGCGGCCTCTAAAGAACAAAGGAGTAACAGATGAGTATCAACGATCGTAGCGGACGCCAGGACTCAAACTCGGATATGAATTACGGCGTCACATCAAGAGTCCACGCAGCTGGTGCGTGCTGACTCATTTCGGAGTAGCTGTATCAGTCGCAATATCGCGCAGAAAAATAAAATAAGAAATTCGACTGAATTCCCGGAACCACACTACTAACCAAAACCCTTAGAGGACGTCTCTTAGAAAATACTTACAAGACGGATATTTGTGTATTGCACTCAGTCCTTGGTATATATCTGGAATGACTAACAGAAAAATTAGAGAAGCTCCAACGAAAGAAATGTTGTTTCGTTACGAGGTCGTGTATTCGGCAACAAACCACAGTGGCAGACTCTTCAAGGGAGCACCACGCAGAGCGCTGGTAACTGCGCGAGTGTACATTGCAAGAATGGTCGGACAATATTTCGCTTCCTTCAACATGTCTATATGTTACAATAGGCGGCATTTGAGCGAAAACACCCTCTGGAATACTGTTTATGAATGGCAGCACTGGAGGTCGAATCACCATACCGACGTACAAATCTGGAGTCAGGGATCGTGTGATAACTACAACACTCCTTCTGCTGTAGTACGAGATTTAACTCCAGGTCTAGGTTAAGTGTACACAGACAGTTTGGTTGAGAGCCCTCATCTGTCCTCCTTCCAACCAGCACAATGTCGTCACTGGCACAGAGGTAGGACCAGATTTTGTCAAAATATACAAAAAACCTTCACCTTGCCCTACAGTGAGCTCTCGCATGACATCACTAATGTCAGAAATGGCGGCAGTTTGGGGTTAGTTGAAAGCACGGTACAGGTGCTCTGGCTCGGAGCCATCCTTGAAGTAACTGTTGCTGTGGTGCCAATAGTTGTTCAATTTGCTGCTGCAGATGCAGTACGGTGGGTCACAGCCATATGCCGGACGCAATGGACTTCCCTCTCGTTAGTCCCACGTGGCCGTCCAGAGCCTGGTCTTCTTGCAATTCTACACTACTGGCCGTTAAAATTGCTACACCAGGAAGACGATGTTCTACAGACACGAAATTTAACCGACAGGAAAAGGTGCTGTGATGTGCAAATGATTTTTAGAGCATTCAAACACGGTTGGCGCCGGTGGCGACACCTACAACGTGCTGACATGAGGAAAGTTTCCAACCGATTTCTCATACACAAACAGCAGTTCACCGGGGTTGCCTGGTGAAACGTTGTTGTGGTGCCTCGTGTAAGGAGGAGAAATGCGTACCATCACGTTTCCGCCTTTGATAAAGGTCGGATTGTGGCCTATCGCGATTGCGGTTTACCGTATCGCGACACTGCTGCTCACATTGGTCAAGATCCAATGACTGTTAGCAGAATACGGAATCGGTGGGTTCAGGAGGGTAATACGGAACGCCGTGCTGGATCCCAACGGCCTCGTACCACTAGCAGTCGACATGACAGGCATCTTATCCGCATGGCTGTAAAGGATCGTGTAGCCACATCTCGATCCCTGAGTCAACAGATGGAGACGTTTGCAAGACAACAACCATCTACTCGAACAGTTCGACGACGTTTGCAGCACCATGAACTATCAGCTTGGAGACCATGGCTGCGGTTACCCTTGACGCTACATCACACTTAGGAGCGCCTGCGATGGTGAACTCAACGACGAACCTGGGTACACGAATGGCAAAGCGTCATTTTTTCGGATGAATCCAGGTTCTGGTTACAGCATCGTGATGGTCGCATCGGTGTTTGGCGACATCGCGTCGAACGCACATTGAAAGCGTGTATTCGTCATCGCCATACTGGCATATCACCTGGCGTGAAGGTATGGGGTGCCATTGGTTACACGTCTCGGTCACCTCTTGTTTGCACTGATATTTACATTTCAGATGTGTTAAGAACCGTGGTTCTATCCTTCATTCGATCCCTGCGAAACACTACATTTCAGCAGGATAATGCACGACCGCATGTGCCGGTCCCGTACGGGCCTTTCTGGATGCAGAAAATATTCGACTGCTGCCCTAGCCTGCACATTCTCCGGATCTCTCACCAACTGAAAATATCTGGTCAATGGTTACCGAGCAACTGGCTCGTCACAGTATGCCAGTCACTACTCTTGATAAACTGTGGAATTGTGTTTAAGCTGCATAGGCAAGTAGTACGTGTAAACGCCCCCCAAGCTCTGTTTGACTCAATGCCCAGGCGTATCAAGGCCGTTATTACGGCCAGAGATGTTTGTTCTGGGTACTGATTTCTCAGGATCTATGCTCCCTAATTGCGAGAAAATGTAATCACATGTCAGTTCTAGTGTAATATATTTGTCCAAGGAATACCCGTTTATCATCTGCATTTCTTCTTGGTGTAGCAATTTTAATGGTCAGTAGTGTACATTCTCATGACCACCGCTGCCAGCAATCATGTAAAACGGCTACATTCTTACCAACTCTTTCTGAAATATCGTAGAAGGAACATAGGGCTCCTCGTAGGCCTATTACACGACCTCGTTAAAATTCAGTGAGGTGTTGATAATGCACCTTTGACGCTTTAAAGGGATTTTTAACTAACATCAAGTCACCACGTCCAGTCTCAAAGGTAACCAACATTCACGACCGTTACAGCGTGTATTTTAAGCAAACCTGATTTGCATCCTCATAACGGCAATGCTAGAGCCACTCGTATGCGACTGGTGCAAAATTTGAACAGACATCATCACTCAGATGTAGAAACACGTCTACCAACTCCTTCTCGGTGTTATGATTCTTATTTCTCATATGTATATACTTAACTCTGCCACATCACATATTTCCGAAGAGAAATAAAATGTGAAAAATGCAATTGGCTAGAAAAACACGTATATCAGGACCTCACACAATGAGCATGAATGCATAGTCCATGAATGGATGGACTACACAAAGCTAGGTGTTTTTAAGTGGCACACGTAATTTTTTTCTGCTGAAATGAAAACTAGAGGTACAGTTTGTAATGGCAGACTGGGCCGACTATTCTAAATCTTATACATATTGAAATAACAGACTTTAAAGGATGGCAACTGCGCCATCATTTCTCTCGTTATGCGTAAAGCAAGCGTTGCCTACATTGTCCTGCAGCCTGCTGTCAGGGGTTCACACAATGAGCAGGAATACACAATCAGTAAAAGTAAACAAACGCCACTTTCAATAGAAAAAAGTGGGTCCGAGCACTATGGAACTTAACTTCTGAAGTCATCAGTCCCCTAGAAATTGGAACTACTTAAACGTAACTGATCTAAGGACATGACACACGTCCATGCCCGAGGCAGGATTCGTACCTGCGACCGTACCAGTCGGGCGGTTCCAAACTGTAGCGCGTAGAACCCCTCGGCCACTCCAGCCGGCACTTTCAACAGAAAGATGCATTTATTTAAATTGAACATATTTGTTTTTACTATGTAAATGAAAACTAGATATGGTTCTAGTGTCCTAAACACAATTATTAGCGAAGTATAGCCCACAGCAACTTCAGATTCGTGCGTGACACCCAGCACCGGAAAAGCACTCACAAATATCATGTAACGTCTTTTCCAATGAACCAGCCTCAACTCAACAGATGGTCGAAGTGCCCACCTTTGCATCAGCACACTTATGGAGACGGCTAACAAGCGAGCGCTGCACAGATTGTAGTATTTCCGCACAAGGGTAACTCCCCGTCGCTCCCCCTTCAGATTTAATGCTTAGAGGACCCAATGAAAGCAATCAGAAATTGAATACAGATTAATATGGAAACACGAAGAACTTGTGCTTAACTTTGAAAAAAATGCGAAGTAGAAACAGTCAACGGTCCAGGCACAAGAAGTTCAACACAGAGCAGACTGACAGAGCGATGCCGTCGTGGCTAATTGGTCACTGTATTGGATTGAAAAGAGGGCGAGCCGTGTTCGGAGCTACCTCAGGCGAAATTCTTGTTTGTTTTCTCCGCTGTTCGCTGTAATCATGTTTGCAACAGCGAGGTGTAATGCAGGGACCTATAATGATGTTGATTCTGCACAACTACTCTATTAGCGGCCGGAAGGAAGTGGGTTTCGAATGGGAACCGCAAACGTTTGATAACATCGCGACAAGTCAACCGAATCCTCCACCGGAAAATACGTGTGTCATACAAGGGATTAGTGACAGTACATCTACATCAACATGTATACTCCGCTAGCCACCAAGCGGTGTTTAGCGGAGGGTACTATTAGTGCCAAAGTCATACTCCCCCCCCCCCCCCCCCCCCCCCCCCCCCCACCGCTGTACCAAACGCGGATCACGTGAGGGAAAAACGATTGTCTGAACGCCTCAGTACGAGTTTTAATTTCCCTTATGTTTGAATGGTGATCATTGCGCGATATTAAAGTTGTTGGTAACAATATATGCTCTACATCCTCGGCGAAGTTCGGATTCTGATATTTAGAGAGCAGCCCCTTCCGTTAAGCGCGCCCGTCGTCTATCTGCAGGTGTGTCCCACTTCAAACTTTCTATGATATTTGTAACAGTCTCGCGATGGCTAAAAGTACATCATGGATCTTGCCGGTCTTCTTTGGACCTTTTCAATCTCTTGAATCTGACCCAACAGTTAAGGGTCCCATACAGACGAACAATACTCTAAGACTGGACGAACTAACGTATTGTAAGCTATTTCCTTTGTTGAAGGACTGCATCGCTTCAGAATTCTACCAATAAACCGCAATCTATAGTCCGCCTTACCCGTTACTTGTGTAATCTGAACGTTCCATTAGAGATTATTTTGAATAGTCACTCCCAGATATTTGACGGATGTTACCGCTTCCAAAGACTGGCCATTTATTTTGTACTCGTACAGTAATAGGGATTTTCGCTTTGTTGTACGCAGTAGGCTACACTTAGTGACGTTGAGAGATAACTGCCAATCATTACACCATGCATTTATTTTCTGCAAATCCTCATTGATTTGTTCACAACTTTTGTGTTATACTACTTTCCTGTACATTACAGCGTCATCGGCAAGTAGTCTTATGCCGCTCTCAATATCATCAACCAGATCGTTAACGTAAAACGTAAAAAGCAGAAGACCTATCACGCTGCCTTGGTGTACACCTGATGTTACGCTTGTTTCTGTTGACGTCTCCCAATTCAGTACCACATACTGCTCTCTGTCAGTTAGAAAAGTTTCTATCCAACCACATATCTCGTCGGGTAAGGGCGCACTTTTTGGAGCAAACAACAGTGCGGAACTGAGTCGAACGCCTATCGAAAGTCGAGGAATCAACCTGGAAGCCGGTTTCTAGAGCCTGTTGTGTATCATGCACCAAGAGGGCCAGCTGTGTCTCGCATGACCGCTGTTTCCTAACACCGTTCTGGTGTCTGCAGATTAGCTTCTCATAGTCTAGAAAGGTCTGAACACAAAATATATTCCAAGATTTTATAATAAATCGATGTCAGTGAAATTTGCTGGTAATTATGTACATCCGATTTTCTACCCTTCTTATAGGTTGCTATGTCCTGGCCCCTCTTCCAGTCCCGTGTAACTTTACGCCATTCCGATGATCTCTGATAGATGATGGATAAGAATGGTGATACATTTGAAGCACAGTCAACATAAAATCTTGCGGGGATACCGTCTGGGCTAGATGCTTTCCTGGCGTCTAAGGATCTTAACTGTTTTACAATCCCAGATACACTAAACACTATGTCAGCCATCCTTGCGTTTGTTCGATAGCTGAAAGCAGGAATGGTGCTGCATTCCTCTACCGTAAACAACTTTTTGAAAGATAGGTTTAGAATTTCGGCCTTCTATTTATCATCCATATTGAATTATTTGTAGCTTTCATAGATTTTAGTTACGACCAAAATTTGTCGGTTTTTTTAGAATCTGCAGATAAAATATTGCCTTCAAATTCGTTAAAAGAATCTCTCATTGACCTTTCGACACTCTCTTTCATTTCGCATAATTTGTGTTTGTCAGCGGGCAGTGATTACGCTTAAAACGACTGTGCAAAATCCTCTGCTTTCTCTGCAACTTCCTACTATGTTTGTTGAACCAAGGTGGATCCTTTCACTCCCCTATAATTGTGCTAGACACATATTCGTCTATTACTTTTAAATTCCGTCCAAATAACGAATATATTGATTAACAGCTCTCCCAAACAAGAAAACTCTACGCTGTTCCTTTGTGTATTTTATTTATTTATTTATTTTTTGCAAATTCCACTGACATAGAACTCACAACGACATTATACATTATAAGTCGCTAATACCTACTTCTAGATTAACTAGATTAACTTCCTCAAAAAGGTCAGGTTTGTTTGTCGCTAAGATATCTAATATGTTCCCATCTCGAGTTGATTTTCTAACCAATTATTCAAGATAGTATGTTGTGAACGTTCCTAGGATAACTTCGCTTCTTCCCTCTGTGATAAACGTGTAATTTTCCCACAACATGGACGCCAGATTCAAGTCTCCATCTATAACTAATGGATGATTTAGATATTTATTTCATATGTATTCAAGACTTTCCTTGAAACGTTCTGCGGATGCTTATGGTCTATAAGAATATTCTAATACAAGTAAATGAGTGAGACATGCTTCCTTGACCGATTTTGGTGATCGTATGAAAGTGAATGTGATGAGTTCGAAGGAAAGGATGAAAACACAATAGTGTGTCACATAAGCTGCAACAAATGAACGCAACTGTTTCAGAATCTCACAGATTCTCTTTGCACTGTCAAAACATATGTTTTTAACGTTTTTGAAGTTTCGTTCCGTTTTAGAAACGTCGACTCTTAAATTCCTTTCTTGTAACGCTGTTCAGACCCATCTATTTGTTGTTTTCATTTCTGTGAGATGTGTATGTGGTACCTCACCTGCTCTCACTATTCATCACATTTACTTGCGACGGTAATGTATTCTTATCGCATGATTCACATTCTGTAACCAGTGTACAGTATGACAACTGCTAAGACTACGGAAAGAGAACAGACATTTCAGTGACCTGATGGACAGTTCATAATGTCGTGAAGAAAACGTGATCTGTATTCAGTTTTTGACTGGCTATCCATTGGGCCCTCTTACCAATAAACCTGAGTGTGGTGCAATGGGGAGTTTCCATTGTCAGATACAGCCCCACACGCAGAGGAAATACTTTGTAGCATGTCATCATCTGGTGTCGTTGACACTGCGCACCAGAGAAAGAGGTCTAAAGCCCCCACGTTAGAGCGATGGCTTGGCCAGCTCACAGGATATCCCCGACCTGTCCACCCATTTGGAAACATTGCATCCACAACCTCCCCAGAAACACGTGCGTAGTGTGCAGGGTATCCGTCATGCCTGAAACACACTGATAAACGTTTTTCCGATCCCACGTCTTCCATGAGCAGGATTACAGTGTTTTTCAGAAGTGATGCATATCGCTGTCAGATTAATGTTCTCTGATAAAAATAGGTATTGATGGAACGGGTCCCAATGATGCCGCGCCAAACACTGGCACCCCTCTGTCGCCGATGAGAAACCGTGCGTGGCCACTGAGTATTTTGCACGGACCAGTAGGTTCACATGATCATGATTTGTGAACGAAACTTCTTCTATAACGTAGGGAGTCAGGATGACATTGCAGCCGCAGAAGTGCTAAACGACAGAATTTAATGCGCTATTCGAACTCATTCCCATTCAGTTGCTGGCGGAATGAGATATGATACGCATGGAACGTACGCCTATGCAAAATTGTCCACACACTACTAAGGCTTTTTCCAAAACAGCGTGCAGTCTGCCGTGCACTCAGAACAGTGTTACTATTAAGATGTTGGGCAGATGCTGAATAGCGGTAAATAATTTAACGTACATCCATTGGGAAAGCGTATTATTGAAAAAAAAAACACTCAGAGAAATCAGCACGAAATAATCAGCCATTGCTGCCGAGAACCGCGTAGTCGTATTAGAATTTACGCATAATACGGGACATGGAGAAAGCTTCCCAGCTGCTCTGTATCGGAATCTGCAGCCTGACAAAAGAGAGGCAGTCTTTTGTTAAATCTCTTTTACGACGGCTTCGCTCGGCGTGCTTTCCCTCTTTACTCCCGAAGCAGATGTGGGTCTCGAGCAACTGGATTTGTTGCGTACTGTCGTAACAAGGGAAGGTGTGGAACAACATAGTGACCCCTTTCATCTATCTTTCCATGCTAGGGGAGACAGGTTGCGCAAGTAGAGGACCTCTGCACGAAACAAGCAAGTTTACAATCAACATTGCCTTCCTGGGGCTATTGGCCATATCGTTGGCCCGAATGCCTGTCGTTCATTTTTTATTTATTTACTAATGCCTTCATTTTGGACATTAAGGTTGTCTTGTCCACCTAATCAGATATACTTAGAAGTTAAGTCTGTCATCTGTGAAGTACAGGGGGTGGACAAAAATACAGAAAAACTGCGAGAAATACATGTATGCATGTATTTATATACAGAGTCCGCCAAACGTGGAGGCTGCATTGTTGTATTCCATCACGGCACGAACTGCACCTGTGCGATGTCCTCAGTACTTTGCATAAGTCAGTCGTGGTAGCTGTGAGTGCGTTATGTCGGAGCTAAGTGAATTCCAACGTAAGCCAATTGTTGGTGCGCGTATACTTCCGTGGCTTCCGTAACTAAGATAGCCCAGGTGTTAGGTGTTTCAAGAGGTAAGTATACAAGGAGGATCATTGAAGACGATTGTGGCAAAAAGTGAGATGACGGCAGCTGCAAAGTCACTTTCATGGCTGTCAGGTTTCATTAATATAACAGGTTTCATGGCTGATAAGTTTTATTAATATCCTGTAAGACAAAAAGAAATAAAAGTACACAACACGAAGGAATTTTCTGAATGGGACCAAAATCGATTAATGTGAGGTAAATGCGAGGTTCGTCCACAAAGTAAGTTCCGTTTCTATTTCTACCCACGGCAGCAGTACGATCGCAGTTCCAAGCATATGCGGCAGTTACTCTGACTGAAGGAGAAGATATGTACGCCATTTTCAGATCGCTGCTGGAGACGTGTACTTTGTCGTGCTTCTTTATGATGTGATCCTTAACTGAAAATGCCTCCTCGTGTAAAATCTGATCCGTTATTCGTTTTCTAAATGCAAAGAAAGTTAAACCAAAGGAAATTCATCGGCAAATCTGCGAGGCTTACGGACAAAATGCTATGAGTGATTCAATGATTAGAAGATGGGTCAGATTGTTCAATGAAGGACGTGATCAAGTGCACGATAAAGAACGAAGTGGACGCCCGTCTGTGGTTTCTGATGAAATGGTTCACACAGTTGAAGTTAAGATTGAGCACAACCTTAAGTTTACACTTAGTGCCCTCGCTATGGAAGTTCCGCAAATACCACGATCTTACTTCATGAAATTGTGACTGAAAAACCGAAATTTCTAAAACTTTGCTCACGGTAAGTACCCAAAATTCTTACTGAACAGCACAAAAAACAACGGGTGGGCAGTTCTAATCTACATCTACATCTACATCTACATGACTACTCTGCAATTCACATTTAAATGCTTGGCAGAGGGTTCATCGAACCACAATCATACTATCTCTCTACCATTCCACTCCCTAACAGCGCGCGGGAAAAACGAACACCTAAACCTTTCTATTCGAGCTCTCATTTCTCGTATTTTATTTTGATGATCATTCCTACCTATGTAGGTTGGGCTCAACAAAATATTTTCGCATTCGGAAGAGAAAGTTGGTGCCTGAAATGTCGTAAAAAGATCTCGCCGCGACGAAAAGCGTCTTTGCTGTAATGACTTCCATCCCAATTCGCGTATCATATCTGAAACACTCTCTCCCCTATTACGTGATAATACAAAACGAGCTGCATTTTTTGCACCCTTTCGATGTCCTCCGTCAATCCCACCTGGTAAGGATCCCACACCGCGCAGCATTATTCTAACAGAGTGTAGTGTAAGCTGTCTCTTTAGTGGACCTGTTGCATCTTCTAAGTGTTCTGCCAATGAAACGAAACCTTTGGCTCGCCTTCCCCACAATATTATCTATGTGGTCTTTCCAACTGAAGTTGATCGTAATTTGAACACCCAGGTACTTAGTTGAATTGACAGCCTTGAGAATTGTACTATTTATCGAGTAATCGAATTCCAACGGATTTCTTTTGGAACTCATGTGGATCACCTCAAACTTTTCGTTGTTTAGCGTCAACTGTCACCTGCCACACCATACATCAATCTTTTCTAAATCGCTTTGCAACTAATACTGGTCTTCGGATGACCTTACTAGACGGTAAATTACAGCTTCATCTGCGAACAACCTACGAGAACTGCTCAGATTGTCACCCAGGTCATTTATATAGATCAGGTACAACAGAGGTCCCAGGACGCTTCCCTGGGGAACACCTGATATCACTTCAGTTTTACTCGATGATTTGCCGTCTATTACTACGAACTGAGACGTATTTTGTATTTGACGGTGACTGCTACGAGCAGACCAAAGGCGTTGCTATAGGAAGTCCTCCCTCTCCCGTCGTCGCTAACATGTACATGGAACACTTCGAGGAAGAAGCCTTGGAGTAAGCGCATCTAAAACCCACCTCGTTCTTCAGACACGTTAGGTTTTTGGCCAATTGGAAGAAACAAGCTGACGGAATTTCTCGCACATCTCAACTCAAGACACGAGAATATCAAGTTCACCATGAAGGTAGAATCGGATGGGATGCTCCCCTTTTGGATGTTCTCGTCAAAAGACGAGATGACGGCAGGTTGGGGCACAACGTGTATAGACATAAAACTCACACCCACTTATACTTACATGCGGATAGCGGGCACCACCCTGCTCAGAAGAACGGCGTGCTAAAAACTCTTGTACACAGAGCTAGCGCTCCATCTGACGAGGACAGTCTACAATAAGAAATGGACCCTCTGAAGTTCGTGTTTCTGAGGAACGATTATAAGTAAAGGCAAATCCGGGATGCTCTACGTCCGACACTCGCAACACAACCGGCGGAAACTACTGAAGGACCTGAGGAAAACACGGCCAAGGCATTCAATCCGTTTTGTGGGACCTTATCGGGAAACGTTGGACGCGTTTAATGCAAACATCAATTAAAACCCGTCTTCTGCACTCCAACTGAAACCAGAGCACTTCTTGGCAGTGTTAAGGACGACCTTGGTTTACCTAAATCAGGGGTTTACAAAATACCTTGTCAGTGCTGTAAGGAATACATAGATCAGACAATTCGTACCATTGAAGACCGATGCCGTGAACACCAGCGGCACACGTGATTCCAACTGCAGAACATGGCCTTGAGGCGGATATTCCATGTCCCGCGACTTTTTCCTGCACAGCACCTTAATGAAGCAGCCCAGGTGCCGGAAAAGCTGCAGCTCTTCAAGCAACGGGCTGCGAGAATTCAGAGACGCGACCTCACCACTCGTCCGCCAGTCCGACGAAATGAAGACAACGACCGCTACAAGCTGCCCGTGGCCCTACTGGACAGACGGTAGATCCACCTGCGCACGACCTCACGTTCACGACCAACCACAGTGTGGCGACATATCCCAATGTGGAAACTACCTCAACGATGCAGAATTTGGAAGAAGAAGTCAATGCCTACAGGGTAACATGCTGCACTCCCCCCATCGCCAGATACACAAGAAGCGTTGAACCCTTGACAGTACAACAGCACTCCTGATGATGGCGACAAGATCGACTGCCGAAATATTGCGTCCTTTGTAAACTCACACCAAGCTGTTCACCCGAGATTTATTTCGTCAATTCCTTCAGTTCTCACAACAGAAGCCACTGTAAACAATCACCGAAGAATTATTCAGAGCCCAAAGAAATCTACAAGCAAATGGGCTCCAAAGGTGCATATAAATAGAAGGAACTGCAGTTGATATTGAAAAGTCTTTATGTCTTAATTTGATGGCGTATCGCGTGACGGTTGTGCAGCAATTACTCAAGTATGACAGCCAGAAACGTGAAGATTACTGCATGTGGCTTTTAAATAACGTATACGATGGTTCGTTAGCCCCTTCTAATTACACCATCAGTGATTAAGCATGGTTCATCTTTCCGCCCATGTGAATATACAGACACGAGGCACTGGGGAACGGAGAAACCTAAAGCTGTGTGTCAGCATCGACTTAATGAAGAAAAAAATCGACTCTATATGCGTAATAGGTACGTGCGCCATTGCACCGATACTTTTTAACACTACCCCCAACAGTGTAGCTCAAATGGTGATTTTTGATACACTTTGTGCCCAACTCACTGGAATATGAAAGATAATACTGCTTCTTCGAGCAAGATGGGGTAATATAACACACGTCTAAGGTATTCCTGGAATGAGCTCGTGAAGTCTTCACTGAAGAACGAACAGTCAGCAGACATTTATGGCCACCAAGTTCGCCGGACCTAAGAACATGAGATTTTTTTCTGTGTGGGGACACTCAAAGAGCAAGAACTGTGAAGCAAATCCATACACAATACAGGAATTGAAAGACAACATCAGCCGTGATTGTGCCGTCATCGATACACGAACGTTCGCTGGGCGTTTATGAATATGCCTAGACGTTCAAAGCTGTGTACCGACGTCGCATGTCGTCACTTACAACGTCTTCTATAAATGTACTTTCCACTGCATTTTTCATTGTAAATAGATGGTAAATTCATTTCAACTCTTAATTTCTGTAATTTCACTGCATTTCCTTTATACTTACAGGGGCTACTGCACCGCCCTGTGTAATTCGTTATTAATCTCTAGAATTGTAAAGCGCCAACCGGCACCTAGATTTTGCACCTACAGTGATGGTTTGCGTCTCTTCGGCTACAACATTTGTTTTGTAGCAACAGTGAGTATAACACATGTGAAATTACAAAATCGCTCTTTACAAGAGGTATCGTATCCCACTGAAACACGAATAAATAGTCCTTTTGAATAAACAAATTCTTATGTATGACGTCTTTACAGATAGAAGGATTTGGTAGCGTTAACGAAAATAGCCATACAACTAATTAATACTGTCACTTTTCGTAACATTGTTTCACTTCATTGTGGGTTTGTGAACTGTAGTGTATGGTGCTTTCTTTGGTATACGTCGCTACGTCCGCATTTTAACGACAAGGATTCACGCTTTGAGTGTGGTGTCGATAGCCGTCCTTTGCGACATACAGTCACGGAACCATTCGGAAGAAGCAGAAGAAGCGGAGGTGCCAGGGCGGAATACTTAACGAAAGCGGATTATTCAACTCACGTCATTAGCGGCTTCTAGTGGAGAGCGGAACCCTGTTGTGGAGAGACTGTAGAACGTCTGATGAAAAACGGTTCCCTGACGTCACGGCTAACAAGTTAACGATCATCCTCGCTATGGCAGCACGGCATTTTGTCTCTCTTATCTGTTCTACTTCAGACGTTTCGCGGAACTTTTATTAGTCGGGTTACCATTATTCTCTCGTAGTAATTAGTAATTTCCAGTTGACGAGGATGAAAACTTTCTTATTCACAAATACCAGCTCGCGCGTAATTTTATCGCTGACGAAAACCCTGCCACAGGCTGCGCACTGACTCCCAGAACGTTGTGAGGTAGGAGAGGGTGAAGCCCGACCTGAGGTAAACCCCTTACTGAGATTTAATTGACTGCCATCGATTGAGGAATTGACCACTACTTAGCAATTTTATCAAATTGTACCTTTTTGTTCCATTGAAGTTCGTCCCGGCAAGTCGCTTCAGAGGTGGGAAAAAGAGGCAAGTCTTTTTCTTTTGTTACTTACATGTAACTTTTCTGTCGTTTCATTTAAAATTGGTTCAAATGGCTCTGAGCACTATGGGACTTGACTTCTGAGGTCATCAGTCCCCTAGAACTTAGAACTACTTAAACGTAACTAACCTAAGGACATCACACACATCCATGCCCGAGGCAGGATTCGAACCTGCGACCGTAGCGGTCCCGCGGTTCCAGACTGTAGTGCCTAGAACCGCACGGCCACTGAGGCCGGGGACGCTTCATTTGAACATTGTATAATGTAGGGTTTGAAGAGAATAATCATAGACTTACTCGTTGACACTACTGCATTTAAACTTCACTTTCTGGTAGAAATAATTGTTCCGTTAGTCCCCAAAATCAACAATGGCGTATTTCTCGGAAAAGGCGGAAACGCGCGAAGACTCGCAGGTATTTTGGGGTAAGTCTCTGCATCTCCAATGATGTGACAACAGTTATTCTATGACCTCCCAAAGAGACGACATTCATCACATACTGTGTGACATTATCTTAGCTGAAGATATGATTCGCTGTCTAAAATAATGGTTTAGGGGAAACTATCTTGAAAGCCATTGAAATCGACGCCTCTAATGTCCACACCAAATAAAGAACGAATAGAAGAAGAACGCACGGGAAAAGAAAAGCTTGCTGCTGAGAAGGGCAGACATGCCAAAGAAAGAAAAGAGCGTGGTATAGAAACAAAACGACGTAAGTAAGGTTTCATTACATCAGTGCCAAAAAAGGAATAAACCATATCAAACAGACAGCTGATTATTCTTCAGAGTCAAATCAGGATTCTTACATCATGACAGGAACTCAGATATAGATACCAACTTACTATCTGGAGAACAAGTATCCGAAGAAGAAGAACAAGAGCCTAAGACTTCAAGGAAGAATCAAAGAACCTATCAATGTACGCTGTTTAATAGGTAACTAGGTAGCTTACTTGCCTCAGTAATCCAGCTGTTTGCCCTATTAATCCACCTTTCAAGAAGAAATAATTATTATTTTTGTAAAAGTATTTTTAAGAATTATGGCCGACCGGGTTGGCCGAGCGTTTCTAGGCGCTGCAGTCTGGAACCGTGCGACCGCTACGGTCGCAGGTTCGAATTCTGCCTCGGGCATGAATGTGTGTGATGTCCTTAGGTTAGTTAGGTTTAAGTGGTTGTAAGTTCTAGGGGACTGATGACCTCAGAAGTTAAGTCCCACATTGCTCAGAGCTATTTAAATCATTTAAGCGTTATGTTCAGATTTAGAACACATTAAGAATTCGGTATTGTACTGATTAATTTTGCTATAAGTCTTTTTATTAAGCAGTCATTCGTTTTTATTCCCGTTTATCTGAATTGCGGACCATGTAAAAAACAGCAAATTTTTATTTAGCTAAATTGTAAATTCCTCTGTGATTAATAATCAAACAGGGATTGAATTTAGATGGTTATAGGTAACAACTCAGCCTATGACCTCCATTTGAAATCGCTGGAAATCGTACCCCTCTTAGGGTGTCTCACCTAGCTCTGCCACCTCAAATATGTCTGGAACAACAATAGATACTCAAAAACGATTTTCACCAACATGAACGTACAGCAGGGGCTTAGGAAACCAAATACTAAGCGAAATTTTAAAAGGTAAACAAATACAATTTTCAACATAAACTTGTGTAATTCTAAATAGACCCCTCCCACCTTTTATTTCGTATGCAATCAATAGCATGAAAAATCAGCAAAAAGTAATGGCGTTTGTTGAATCGCAATACGTCAACTAATCTCGGTAAATTGCGAAGCGAATTTGACACTTCAAATAAATGAAGCACAGAGCTAGTGCACATCCTGAGACTCAAGTGCTGCCGGCCGAGGTGGCCGAGCGGTTCTAGGCGCTGCAGTCTGGAACCGCGCGTCGCTACGGTCGCAGGTTCGAATCCTCCCTCGGGCATGCACGTGTGTGATGTCGTTAGATTAGTCATGTTTAAGTAGTTATAAGTTCTAGGGGACTGATGACCTCAGAAGTTAAGTCTCACAGTGCTCAGAGCCATTTGAATTTGAACTCAAGTGAGCACCTCTCGCTGCCTGCGTCAGGGCCTCACACAATGGGAAGGTACACACAATCCACAAAAATAGACAAGTAACACGTCCAACGCAAAGTTACGTGTTTTAAATTGTATCTTTATCCTAGTGAAATGACAACTAGAGCTACAGTTAGAGATAACACACTTAAATTCACTTTGCTAAACACATTTACTGTCGCCCACAGTAACTGTATTTACATTCAGCGTAAAAAATACCCCCACATCTTCGCCAATGAGACTGTGTGACTCCACCGTATGTTCGATGTGCCCTCCGTTTTCATCAGTACACGTTTGCAGACGAGTAACAGAAGATTTTTGCGCAGATTGTAGAGTTTCTACAGACATTGCCGCACACGCCGCAGTAATACGATGTTGCATATCCTCTATTGTCTTTGGGGGTTCTTGATACACTCTGTCTCTCAGTGCGCCGCAGAGAAAGAAGTCTAATGGCGTCTGGTCGGGGAATCGTGCTGGCCATCGCACAATACTCCTCGCCCCATCCACATATTGGGAAATGTCGCATCTAGAACGCCTCTGGCAACTTTTGCATTGTGTGTGGGACATCCACCATGTTGGAACCACATTGATAGACGAGTTTCCAATCCTACAATCCTAGATCCTCCATGAGGAGCACTGGTGTATGTTGAAGAAATGATGCATATCGCTGTCCACTCAATGTTCCACGATAAAAAAGGGACCTACAATACAATTATCAGTGATACCGCACCAAACACTGAAAATGGTTCAAATGGCTCTGAGAACTATGGGACTCAACTGCTGTGGTCATCAGTCCCCTAGAACGTATAACTACTTAAACCTAACTAACCTAAGGACATCACACACATCCATGCCCGAGGCAGGATTCGAACCTGCGACCGTAGCAGTCGCACGGTTCCGGACTGCTCGCCTAGAACCGCGAGACCACCGCGGCCGGCTCCATACTGTGGTGTCACCGCCAGATACCACACTTGCTAGGTGGTTCGGTAGTATACGTCGGATCTGCGTGTCACCACTATCAGTGATTGCAGACCGAGTGCCGGCACACGGCAGGTCTAGAGAGACTTCCTAGCACTCGCCCCAGTTGTACAGCCGACTTTGCTAGCGATGGTTCACTGACTTCTATGCTCTCAATTGCCGAGACGATAGTTAGCATAGCCTTCAGCTACGTCATTTGCTACGACCTAGCAAGGCGCCAGTATCCGTACTATTGATATTGTGAATTATGTACCATAAAGAGCGACGTTCTCCGTTAATGGATTAAAGTTAAGTATTCCACCAGTACGTCCGTTTTTCTCGATTCCAATTCCCTTGTCATGTTCCAGACCTCATGCCAGCCTGCGTGAGCTAAAACGCGTGCATTCGGCCTCCTTTAACCATACGGTTGGCTCTCCTGCCAAACACAACACAAACACTGACACTGCACTGTCGTTGATGAGCAACTTCTCGAATCCAGTGGGGATTTTGCACGGACCAGTAGTGCATGTTCCGCAGAATCACATTACCATGATTTGTGAATGAAGCATCATCCGTAAACAACAAATTGCTTAGGAATGCTGGATTACCTTGCAACTGTGGAAGGGCAAAACGACAGAATGAAGTGGCGGACTGAAACTCATTCCCGTACAATTCTTGATGCAGTGAGATATGGAACGGATGAAACCGATGCACATGCATGATTCTGCACGCACTACCGTGGCTTATACCTACACCTCGTGCAATTTCTCGTACACCCACCTGAGGAATGTGCGCTACAGCAGCCAGAACAGCAATTTAGTTTCCATTGCCAGTCGCTGGCGTTGTACGTCGACGTTTTCTTGGAGCCCAGCTTCCTGTTTCAGTGAATGTCTTGCAGATGTTGCCAATGGTTCAACGTGACGGACACCAGCGATCTTGGTAGCGTTCAGCATACAGTGTCAAAGATGCGGTTGCATTTCTGTGACTTTCCCCATAAATTAAAATAATATGTAGTTTTTCTTCATGACTGAAGGTCGGCATATCGACTGGATTACGGCAAATGTAACAAGCCACAGATTTTAATGAGGCAACGTCTGTGAATTACGTTACAGTATGAGAGCAGTTCAGCATAGCAGATTAGGAGACACTTATAGAATGAAGGTAGAGCGTGCCGTGGTGATAGTGGTATGTTTATAGCAGGATACAAGCGCCAGTGCAGGCAACCACTGATCTGAGCACAGTACTAGATGCGATGCATTACGTCAGAAACTGTGACGCCGTTGCTATCTTTACAAGCCACATATTTCTGAGCTTATGGGTTTATAATCGTGAAACCAAGTGTGTAATGTCTAATTTTACCTCTAGTTGTAATTTCGCAACAATGAACATTATGCACAGGGCATCCATCATTCTGATACCGAATTATTTGACGCATTATAAGAGGTGGACCGGTTCAAGTTAGGTACAGCTCAAGAAGGGGCTAAACTATCCCCGTTTAGGAGTGCCATCAATGAAATGTGGTCCAATGATGTGTTGTCACACAATGCCACACTATACATTAACACTCCACTGACGTTGTACGTCAATCACATCACGATTACCTGCAGCTCGAGGTGCATGCTTGAATCTCAGGACGTGCGCTAGCTGTAGTCTTCATGCATGTCAAGCGTCAAATTCGCTTCGCAAGTTATCGGGATTTAATTGACGTATTGCGATGCAACCAACACCGTTATTTTTGTGATTTTTTTATCCTATTGCTTGTATTCGAAAAAATAAGGGGTGCCCATTTAAAAATACAAGAAAAAGTGGTACTAATGGCTCTGAGCACTGTGGGACTTAACATCTGTGGTCATCAGTCCACTACAACTTAGAACTGCTTAAACCAAACTAACCTAAGGACATCACACACATCCATGCCCGAGGCAGGATTCGAACCTGCGACCGGAGCGGTCACGCTGTTCCAGACTGAAGTGCCTAGAACCGCACGGCTACACCGCCTGGCTTAAAAATACAAAATTTCGTGTTGAAGGTAGTATTTGCTTACTTTTTAAAATTTCGCACAGTATTTGGTTTCCTAAGCCCCTGCCGTACGTTCATGCAGGCGAAAACCGTTTTTTAATACCTGTTGTTGTTCTAGAGATATGTGAGATGGCAAAGATAGGTGAGACACCGCGCGACCGCTACGGTCGCAGCTTCGAATCCTGCCTCGGGCATGGATGAGTGTGATGTCCTTATGTTAGTAAGGGTTAAGTAGTTCTAAGTTCTAGGCGACTGATGACCTCAGATGGTAAGTCCCATAGTGCTCAGCGCCATTTGAACCATTTAAAAATTGCGGATCCTTACCCTGACATGCGCCAATCTCATTGTTAATATTCCGGGTCATCAGGTGTTTGATGTTGGGTATCACGAGAATTTTGACAAAATACTTAAATGTTTGGTAAAGTTCCAATATTATTCACATTTTAATCATGAACTGAAAATGAAATTGACTACATCATTTCAAATCTAATTTTTCCAATACTTCAAGTCATTGAGATAATTTTCAGTTTGAAAGCCGGGTTGCTCGTGCCCGTTGTCCGCATTCAGGTCCATCTTTCAAAAGCAAAAGACTGAGCTGAGTGGTGACCTTACGTCTTTCTAAACTGATGTCAAAATATCGAAAGCGAGAAGTCTGCGAGTGATACAAAAATCTTGTAATATTCACTTCACTGGTACAACGAACTGACTGTCTGATAGCTTTTTACTAACTTCAACAGAACACAGCCTACGAACCAGCATTTAAAACACCTTGTATATATGTGCAAATGCCTGGTCACGTTTCTCGGTCGGCGTTGTTACACGGGTTTTACGGTGGTAGTGACAGCAGCAGAAATGGTACATAGGTAGTAGGATTCATTATGACTAGGAAGGTAGGGCAGAGAGTGACTTACTGTGAAAAGCTAAGTGACACGGTCGTTCTCATCAGAATCAGCAGCCGAACAACATTGGAAACCACAGTTCTCTTCTATTTGACAACGTCGCAAGCAGAAGATGAACAGTTAGCGAACGTATATGAGGATACTGAACGTTTAATTTTGCACATAAAGTGAGATGAAAATCTAATACGCAAGGGGGGACTCGAATGCGATTGTAGGGGAAGCATTAGAATGAAGGGCTGTGGGATGATACGGACTCGATAGGACACTACTGGCCATTAAAAATGCTACGCCACGAAGATGACGTGCTACAGACGCGAAATTTAACCGACCGGGTGAAGATGCTGTGATATGCAAATGATTAGCTTTTCAGAGCATTCACACAAGGTTGACGCCGATGGCGAAACCTACAACGTGCTGACATGAGGACACTTTCCAACCGATTTCTCATACACAAACAGCAGTTAACCGGCGTTGCCCGGTGAAACGTTGTTGTCATGCCTCGTCTAAGGAGGAGAAATGCGTACCATCACGTTTGCGACTTTGATAAAGGTCGGATTATAGCCTATCGCCATTGCTGGTTATCGTATCGCGGCATTGTTGCTCGCGTTGATCGAGATCCAATGTCTGTTAGCAGAATATGGAATCGGCCTGGGTTCAGGAGGGTAATACGGAACGCCGTGCTGGGTCCCAATGGCCTCGTATCAGTAGCAGTCGAGATGACGGGCACTTATCCATGCGGATGGCTGTAGCGGATCGTGCAACCACATCTCGATCCAAGAGTCAACAGATGTGGTCGTTTGCAAGACAACAACCATCTGCACGAACAGTTCGACGACGTTTACAGCAGCATGGACTATCAGCTCGGAGGCCATATCTGCGGTTACCTTTGACGATGCGTCACAGACAGGAGCGCCTGCGATGGTGTACTCAACGACGAACCTGGGTGCACAAATGGCAAAATGTAATTTTTTCGGATGAACCCAGGTTCTGTTTACAGCATTATGATGGTCTTAACAGTGCTTGGCGACATCGCGGTGAACGCAAATTCTAAGCGTGTATTCGCCATCGCCATACTGTCGTATCACACGCCGTGATGGTGTGGGGTGCCATTCGTTATACGTCTCGGTCACCTCTTGTTCGCACTGACGGCACTTTGCACAGTGGACGTTACATTTCCGGTGTGTTACGACCCGTGGCTCTACCCTTCATTCGATCCCTGCGAAACCCTACATTTCAGCAGGATAATGCACGACCGCATGTTGCCTGTCCTGTACAGGCCTTTCTGGATACACGAAATGTTCGTCTGCTGCCCTGGCCAGCACATTCTCCAGATCTCTCACCAATTGAAAACGTCTGGTCAATGGTGGCCGAGGAACTGGCTCGTCACAATGCGCCAGTCACTACTCTTGATGAACTGTGGTATCGTGTTGAAAGTGCATGGGCAGCTGTACCTGTATACGCCATCCAAGCTCTGTTTGACTCAATGCCCAGGTGTATGAAGGCCGTTATTACGGCCAGAGGTGGTTGTTCTGGGTACTGATTTCTCAGGATCTATGCACCCAAATTGCGTGAAAATGTAATCACATGTCAGTTCTAGTATCATATATTTGTCCAATGGATACCCATTAATCATAGTTTCTTCGTGGTGTAGCAATTTTAATGGCCTGTAGTGTAGGTATGAGAGAGAAGAAAGACTAAGTCCGCAATAAATTTCTGCTAGTAATTGGTTAAAGAATCACAAGAGGAGGGAGTGTACTTGGAAAAGGATGAAAGGCTTTAACTGGATTGCATCACGATCAGGTAGAGATTCCGAAATCAGATGTCCGATTGTAAGGCGTACCCAGGAGCAGATGTTGATTCAGGTCACAATTTAGTACGATGAAGGGTAGGCTGAAATATTGGAGAGTAGTCAGGACAAGGACAACCACACTCCCCTTCACAACTCTGATGGAAAGGAAAATATGTAATGCAGTCAGGTGTTTGTCTTTCAAGAAAATTGTTATTAACTTCGGTGTTATGCACATACAGAAATGGTACTTTTTACAGCTACTTACAAGTCACTATTCATATTCGAAATAAACACTTCACAACATCAGGTCCGTTATCATATTGAAGCTCCTAAGTCAGAAAGAATCAATGTGCAAAAAGTGGAATACGGAAGTATGAATGAAGACATATGCTTGAACTCCTCTGATCCTATTGATACCGATACTGCTATACTGACTATCTGAGTAGTCAGTACAGTTGAAGAGGAATAAACATCTCTAAAAAGGGGTGTCATAGAAGTTGGAAAGAAAGGCACAGGTTATAAGAATGTTATTGAAAGGAAACCATGTGTAACAGAAGAAATCATTCAACTGATTGACGAAAGCGGGCAGTACAGAAGTATTAGGAAAAATCGGGAGTATAGAAATATAAGTCACTTAGGAATAAAATAAATAGCAAGAGCAGAGAAGCTAAGGCGAAATGACTAGATGAAACATTTGAAGAAATTGAAAAAGGAATGCTTGTTGGAAGGACTGGCTCAGCATACAGAAAAGACAAAAGAAACCCTGGTCAAAATAAATCCGAGGATGGTAACTTTAAAATGGAATAGTAATTCCTCTGTTACATGCAGAGGAGAGAGCATATAGGTGGAAAGAGTGAACTGAAGACCTCTATGTTGGGGAGGGTTTTTCGATAACGTGGTGGAAGAAGGAAGAAGTGTTAGAAGAGATAGGCGATCCAGTACTAGAATACGAAATGGAAAGAGATTTGGATGACTTCAGACAAAATAAGGCAGAAGGGATACATACATTCAAAGATAGCAAGAGCCGAAAGGTAGTAGAATCATCGCACAATCATCTAAGCTAAGTGGATGATGAATCCAAGCTGATATCAAGAATAAGAAATATAAGAATGTAAAATAAAACTATCCATCAAATGAACATCATATTAATTTTAGGCAAGGTAAAGGCACCTGAGACGCAATTATGACGTTACGTTTGATAATAGAAGCAAAACTGAAGAAAACTCAAAGCATGTTCATAGGATTTGGGGACCTGGAAAAAGCGTTCGGCAGTGTGCAATATGGTGCAAGATGTTCGAAATTCTGAGAAGACATTGGGGCAAGCTACAGGGTGAGAGGAGTTATATACTATATGTACAGGAACCAAGAGAGAAGAACGAAGTGCTCGGTTTGAAAAAGTTGTAAGAGATATAGCCTCTTACCCCTTCTGTTCAGTATATACAACGAATACACAATGACGAAAATAAAAGAAAGGTTCGAGAGCGGGACTAAAATTCAAGGTGAAAAGATATCAGGGATAAGATTCGCTGTAGGCACTGGTACCCTCAGTGACAGCAAAGAAGAATTGCAGGATCAGGTAAATGGGATGTAAAGACTGGTGGGTACAGAATATGGATTGAGAGTAAGTCGAAGGAAGACTAAAGTAGTTAGAAGTAGCAGAAATGAAGACAGCAAGAAACTTAATATCACAATTGTGGATCACGAAGTTGGTGAATTTAAGGAATTCTACAACCCAGGCAGCAAAATGATCCACGATAGACGGAGCAATGAGGACATAAAGAGCGGACTAGCACAGACAAAATTGGCGTTGCTGGCCAAGGAAAGTCTACTAGTAAAATCGTGGGTTTTCATTTGAGAAGCAATTTTCTGAGAATTTGTTTTGAGCCCAATAGTGTATGGTTGTGAAACATGGACTGTGGGAAAACCCGAACAGAAGATCTAAGTATTTAAAATGTGGTGCTATAGAAGAATGTTGGAAATTAGATTGACTGATAAGGTAAGGAATGAGGAAGTTCTCCGCAAAATCGGAGTATATGGAAAACACTGTCAAGAAGAAAGGCAATATGATAGATGTATTAATACATCAGGTAATATTTTCCTTGATACTAGAGAGAGTTGTAGAGGGTAATAACTGTAAAGGAGGACGGAGACTGAAATACATCCAAATAAATGAAAACATAGGATGCAAATGTTACTCTGAGGTGGAGAGGTTGGCACAGTAGGGGAACATCAAAACAATAAAGAATGATACCCTTCCTGATGCCACCAATCCTATCTGGAAGATATGTGTACCCCATCGGTCTGCATAGGAGACTGAAACTCATGCTGATGTATGAGAACCTCTCTAAATATCCATTAATCTGCGAGGCGGATTCGATCCGGGATAGACTGCTCTCCACGAATCCCGGATGCAGCACGTTACCACGCTCGAATATCCGACGGGGTCTTGTACATACACACATATGAAATATAGTGTATTACAAAAATTGCTTGCAGTTCTTTACACAAAAAATCGGAAATAAAAGATTGAGGATAATACGTGGAGGAGGACACACATATATTCTAGAAGAATAAACAATCACAATATTACATTGGTTGTTTGCAGATCAATCAAAGAATTTAACAGGGATTTGTGTATCTGTATTGTTAATTTGGGGGCGGTTTTTGATATGCTTTACTGGAGTATCTTCGTGAAGACTTCGAAAGAAATTTGTGCAGTCTGTAAAGATAGAAGACTAAGGAACACAAAAACAAAAAATGGTACCAAGAATTGACAAGGGGGAAAGAGATGATACGAGTACCTGAAGAGGTGATAGAAAAGGGTACTGTTGGTCGTCAACGATGCTCAGTATTAATGCTGAGACCTTGACAGGTGAAACATTAACGCCGGCCGCGGTGGTCTAGCGGTTCTAGGCACTTAGTCCGGAATCGCGCGACTGCTACGGTCGCAGGTTCGAATCCTGCCTCGCGCATGGATGTGTGTGATGTCCTTAGGTTAGTTAGATTTAAGTAGTTCTAAGTTCTAGGGGACTAATGACCACAGATGTTAAGTCCCATAGTGCTCAGAGCCATTTGAACCATTTTTGAAGCATTAACAAAAACAAGAGGCATAGCAATAGGAAGATGGTGAAATTTGTAAATGATCGAGCAGTATTGGCAGATTTACAATGAAAACTACATTTTTCTGTGGAAAGGGCTGTTAAAGTGAAATGAAACTAAATATAACAAAAATCAGAAGTATCGCTATCTTCCAACGAGTAGACTTCGCGAAGTTATCGTTGGATGAAAGTCCTAAGAACAAATAAAATCTGTCTGGTAGACAGGAAGTCTGGGGTTGGAAAACTGAAGCAGATAATCTGTTTTATACAGGTCCCCATCAGATGCTCACCGCTTTCCTCTTGTAACGCTACGAGCGGTATGTCCGTAGTGCAAGATATTCGAGGAACGGCGGATTTGTTTGAGCTGGCAAGTTGCCTCTGAGCATTACGGCCGGGCTCTGTCTGTGCTAAAACTAAAACTGGAAACACGAGAGCCACCTCCAGATATGCTACAAATAAAAACGAGTTACATCACTGAAGTCGGAGTAAAGAGGCGAATTTGTAAAAATTATTACTTTTTGCAAAGTAAATATTAACAAAGTTTTTGAAGTACTTTAGGGGAATGGAGTCGGGTGACATTGTGGAAATATCGGCGATTGTAGATGACGTCATCCGGTGGCATTCCCGTAAATTACCTGAACATTATATCCGCAGGGAGATATTCTGTTCTGACACTAACAAAGTTATTGACGTTCATATACAAATTGTTTATAAGAAATAACAAAAGCTACAGACATGCTACATATGCGAACGTCACACACTGTCTGGGTAATGTATGGGTCTTGACGCCAAACCACATTTACTGTATCTTAATGTTGAAGAAAACCACAAATTGTTATAGATAAATTTTTTAACATCTCAAAAAATAATTCCAAAGAAAAATTTATCCTCAGATACACTACAGAAAAGCAGCGGCATGAATGAATTGTTCTGTTATTCCAATTTGTTTGCTAACGAAAATTTAGTGAGCTAATGTTTGCAAGACGACCATCTGAGTAGCGTAGTATGACATTGGCAAGCTGAATAAAGACATGAGCTTTATTAGCGTTCTGTTGCATAAAGTGAAGTTGGTCATCCTGCTATGTTTAGTGTGTAGTAATGTAATATCAGTATGAAAACACTCTTAAGCTGTATACAATATTTATTTGAGATATGTAAATATTGTAAAATATATAATCGTAATGGTATTCTAGTTCCATGACGCTCACTTGGCTTTAGTGGTTTGTCAGGAGACAGCGTTTTTAAATATGGCTACAGTGGGAGTGGTTTCGGTTCTCAGGCCAAAACCTTTGTCTCAGATTCGTTATTCTCTCAGATTCGTTATTCCCTGAGAACGCTTTGTTAAGTCAACCGGTTGACCTCTTACCGCTTTGCTGTGTTTAAATGTCAGCCTTTGTAAGGGCAATGTTCACTTTGTGACTGATCGCAATAAATTGATGTTGAACTTCAGTCTTCTGGTGTGGCTACATAATTATCCTGAGCGATAATTCCATTAATACCTCCTTTATTTATTAATCCTTTCGTTTACTTACGCTTTTTGTAAAGTTTTCGCTGATTGTCTGCTAAATGTGCATTATGAAACATCGATGCTGCTACAAGAGCCTAAAGCAACAGAGCATCGCCGAACCCTTAATTGACAGACGAGCAAAATACATATTTGTTGTGTACTCGTCCTCTGGTGGTTTGGTGGAAACAAACTGATGCCAATTGGCTATTAATTTCACATCATTTTATCAGTTACCAAACCCCTGTCAAGCTACACACTGTCCTGTCTTCATCCTAAATTTACTTGTAGCTTTCTCTGTTTCCTTTATTATTTCATCCAGCAATTCACGCGTTGGTTCTTCCTCTTCTGCTTTTCCTAGAAATTTTTCTTAGAATGACTCTTCATGGTGGGCAATTTCTTCAGAAAAAATGTCCCAGCTGAGACGATATAGTCTTATCATTCTTACTAGTTTTCTTTCCTTTCCTGTTTTGATGACTGCATTCTAGTCAAGTGACATTAATCAGTAATTGCAAAATCGAGGCGAGTTTACAAATAGATTCACAGTATGAGCAAACCTATCAGTGCGATATTGCGACCGCTTTCACGTGGATGCATACACTGATTCGAGTGGAAGGAGTATCATAATTCGCTGTATCGCCTCCGTGGGCATGCAGGCCTACAAATAATGTATCTGGTCTTTGATGTCCTGGATACTGGAAGTGTGACGGAGGTGGCCCCACACGTATTCTCTCGGGAATAGTCTCGGATTGATGGCCACGGGAGTACCAAAATATCACACAGACAGTTCATGAAAGACATGTGGCATTCGTGAACTAGCGTTGCCCTGTTCAAATAATGTCACATGACAGGCGACACCTGAGGACGCAGGGTATTGTATTGCCGGCCAAAGTGTCCGAGCGGATCTAGGCGCTACAGCCTGTAACTGCGCGACCGCTACGGTCGCAGGTTAAAATCCTGCTGTGTGGGCATGGATGTATGTGATGTCCTTACGTTAGTTAGGTTTAAGTAGTTGTAAGTTCTAGGGGACTGATGACCTCAGCAGTTATGTCCCATAGTGCTCAGAGCCATTTGAACCATTTTGGTATTGTATTTCTGTGTTCTCGATCACTACCAGAGGTCACTGACGATGTCTCTCTACACCATGACTCCGGTAGTAACATCACTGTGTCTCTCCAAACCACTGGAGGAATGGGAGTTCTCCCCAGATCGCCGCAGTGCTCGCATGCGATAGTCATCCGGGAAAGTACAGAACTGTGAGCTGTGAGCACAATGCAACTTGATTCATCAGCGATCCATGTTTCCCGGTAACGGCACCACTTCAAACTGACCCATTTCTGTAGAAGTGTTAACAGCAGCCTACGCATTGGACGGTAATTCACCAGACCGCCTGCTACTGGTCTCCGTCCAAAGGTAAGGGATGGCACATAGTACTGCAGGGGGCCCATTACCTGTATTCAGATGACACGCACAAATATGACGACGTTGCGATGTGCATAATATATAAAATGGTGATGCTTCCTTGTGGTGATCAGATGTCGTCGACCGAACCGCTGACGAAGTATACACTTGCTCAGACTCTTTCGTGCAGCCCAACATTCAACCAGTGTCACATTCGACCAGTGTCACATCCGAATGCCCCATAAACTTGGTTATTTTACGGTTCGGGCAACCAGCCAAATGAATCCATAACAAGACTCCTTTCAAACTCTGTCAGGTGCTCAGAAACCTGTCTGACACGAGTAGGTGGCACCTCAATGTCCTTCACAGTGATCACTAAACAACTGACGATGAAAACGCCCCTTATAAACCGCAACAAAACTAAACACGTTCAACGCTGATGCATTCTCATGGCCTTTCTGCCTGTCACAGAGAGTTGAAACTCAAATTATTTACATATACGCCGATAGTTTCTACGTGTACCATGTTACATTGTCATCGAACAGTGTCTTTGGGAGCTTCACTTTCTGTGTCAGCTAGTCTATTCGTAACTGTCCAACGGCCTTGCCGCATTGGTAATACCGGTTCCCGTCAGATCACCGAAGTTAGGCGTTGTCAGGCTGGGCTATCACTTGGATGGGTGACCATCCGGTCTGCCGAGCGCTGTTGGCAAGCGGGGTGTACTCAGCCCTAGTGAGGCAAACTGAGGAGATTCTTGTTTGAGAAGTAGCGGCTCCGGTTTCCGGAAATTGACATACGGCCGAGAGAGCGGTGTGATGACCACATACCCCTCCACATCCACATCCAGTGACGCCTGTAGGCTGTCAGCCATCCGGTATCTTTGGGCCTTCATGGCCTGTTGCGGAGGAGTTAAGTTAATTTTTAGTTTTGAGTATTCATAACCATTAAGTGTTTCTATAGTCATTGTATTGTGACTAGGTGGATTTTGTTCTGTTTTACATTGTGCAATGAATTTGTGGCGTCCGTTTGAGACACATAACTGAGTTTCCTGACGCAGTACAGAAATGATATGCTCTTGACAATGGAACCATTATAATCGAAAGGCACATACACAAGCAGTGATGAGTAATAGGAGGAAATTCATTTCATGGGAATGCGACCATTCAGTTGCGCAATGGACGAAAACAGAGAGTTTGGAGCAAGATACTAGGGTTTATTTCTGCATTACCTAAGCGCTCCTTTATGGATGAAATATTTGGGCAACTCTCTATGTACCACTGCTACAGAATCAGGCCCCTAAAATTTTGCCTACGGATAAATAACATCTGTAGCACCATCTTCCTCAACGGTTGTTTTCGTACTACTTCCAATACTTTAATCAATAAACAATGTAAATCTGTGAAGCAAATGAAGTTTCAGCGCAGCGCATACGTGAGGCAGCACACGATCTACAATACCTGATTCTGTTGCTCGTCTTGAAGCAGTTCAGTGAGAACGCTACCTATTCGCATTATTGGAAGGTGTCGGTACTCTATGTGCAAGTTATCGTGCAATGTGCCAACTTCAGTGAAGCCATAGAGTTGTAAAGAACACCCGAGCGTGAAATAAATGGAGAAATCCCTAAAAGTGAAGCAGCTTCAATGCAACCGAACGATGGAAGTCACTACACAGCGCGTAAAAATGATGAACTCACGTTGATTTGGTTCTCTGTCTCGATATCGATACAACGCACGTCATTCTGAGAGAGCCAGTTCTCTACATACGGAGTGACAGACACACCATGAGTGCCCTTGATATTTCATAAAGGACTAACGACAACTAAACGAGTTTCATTTCACGAGATTGCACACAAGCGCGTCTGTGTTTCTCAACATCTAGAAAACGTTTAACTCTTTATCTATAAAATTATTAAATCAGTTCGGTTCATCTGACTCTCACGCGTACTAAGCATTCTTTAATAATAATCGATCATGTTGTGAAATGAGCAGCATAACGATATCGTGTCTGTATTCTCAGTGTACAAATGGAAGATAAATTTGATATGTCCGCGATCGATGTGTATTGAAAGGATCCAGTTACACCTCCAGTGCCATTTGAGCACATTACGGTAGCACCGAATGTTTGCTATATGGACATACTTCTTCCTTACATTTTCAATGGCTAGTGTCTTTCCAACGATTCTGCAAACACATCCGGAGTTTCAGAAGACTGTCATTCACCCAACCCGGAAGATATTATGAGCATAAAAATTAGAGCATCATTA